>NW_027210089.1:2500-117777 GCF_027789765.1 Dendropsophus ebraccatus | reverse complement strand
CTGCCCCATCGCGGTAAGCCCCGCCCCCGGCACCGACGCTTGGCATGCACTGCATTGTTTTCATCTGTACCGGCTTAGCCGTAAGCCCCGCCCCTCGCGGTTTAGCCCCGCCCCCGGCACCGACGCTACGTCAATCACTGCAAGTTTGCCCGACTGTACCGGGCTTAAGCCGGTAATCGACGCCCCCATCGCGGGGGCTGTTCAATAAAACAAATGGCGGTGCTATGCCTTGAGAATTGAGAAGTAACAGCGGCCCCAGCGCAAAAGGTAACGAAGTGTTGCGTCTGCTGAAGAGGTGGCAGTAAAATTTCAGTTTCCACTGTACCAGGCTCAAGCCGGCAGGCCCCGCCCCCAGCCAAGGCACGTGGCCAATCATACCAGGCTTAAGCCGGTAAGCCACGCCCCCTGCGCCGACCCAATGCTATGTAATTCACTGCAATGCATTTGTTTTTTGCCCTTAGTGGGAGTTTGAACCCAGGACCCCAGCGCTGCAAGGCTACTGTGCTAACCACTGAGCCACCGTGCTGCCTCTACTCCAGTGCAATTTAAATGGGGGCATGTTTAAAAACAGTGGCGGTGCTATGTCATGAGAAGTAGCAGCCGCTTCAGCGCCAAAGGAAATGATGGGTTGCGTCTGCTGAAAAGGTGACAGTAAGCATTGCATGTTGCCATAGTTGCACACTGTACCTGCATGACGCGGTAAGCCCCGCCCCCATCGCGGTCAGCCCCGCCCCCGGCACCGACGCTACGCAATGCACTGTATGTTGCCGACTGTACCGGGCTTAAGCCTGTAAGCCCCGCCCCCATCGCGGTCAGCCCCGCCCCCGGCACCGACGCTACGCAATGCACTGTATGTTGCCGACTGTACCGGGCTTAAGCCGGTAAGCCCGCCCCCATCGCGGTAATCCCCGCCCCCGGCACCGACGCTACGCAATGCACTGTATGTTCCGACTGTACCGGCTTAAGCCGTAAGCCCGCCCCCATCGCGCAGCCCCGCCCCGCACCGACGCTATGCAATGCACTGCATGTTTCCATCTGTACCGGGCTTAAGCCGGTACGCCCGCCCCATCGCGGTAAGCCCCGCCCCCGGCACCGACGCTACGCAATTCACTGCAAGTTGCCGACTGTACCGGGCTTAAGCCGGTAAGCCACGCCCCCATCGCGGGGGCATGTTCAATAAAACAAATGGCGGTGCTATGCCATGAGAAGATGAGAAGTAACAGCGGCCCCAGCGCAAAGGTAACGAAGTGTTTGCGTCTGCTGAAGAGGTGGCAGTAAAAATTTCATGTTGTCAACTGTACCAGGCTTAAGCCGGCAGGCCCCGCCCCCAGCCAATGCACGTGGCCAATCATACCAGGCTTAAGCCGGTAAGCCACGCCCCCTGCGCCGACCCAATGCTATGTATTCACTGCAATGCAATTTGTTTTTTGCCCTTAGTGGGAGTTGAACCCAGGACCCCAGCGCTGCAAGGCTACTGTGCTAACCACTGAGCCACCGTGCTGCCTCTACTCCAGTGCAATTTAAATGGGGCATGTTTAAAAAACAAGTGGCGGTGCTATGTCATGAGAAGTAGCAGCCGCTTCAGCGCCAAAGGAAATGATGGGTTGCGTCTGCTGAAAAGGTGACAGTAAGCATTGCATGTTGCCATAGTTGCACACTGTACCTGCATGACGCGGTAAGCCCCGCCCCCATCGCGGTCAGCCCCGCCCCCGCACCGACGCTACGCAATGCACTGTATGTTGCCGACTGTACCGGGCTTAAGCCGTAAGCAAGCCCCGCCCCCTCGCGTCAGCCCCGCCCCCCCGCACCGACGCTACGCAATGCACTGTATGTTGCCGACTGTACCGGGCTTAAGCCGGTAAGCCCCGCCCCCATCGCGGTAAGCCCCGCCCCCGCACCGACGCTATGCAATGCACTGCATGTTTCCATCTGTACCGGGCTTAAGCCGGTAAGCCCCGCCCCATCGCGGTAACCCCGCCCCCGGCACCGACGCTACGCAATTCACTGCAAGTTGCCGACTGTACCGGGCTTAAGCCGGTAAGCCACGCCCCCATCGCGGGGGCATGTTCAATAAAACAAATGGCGCTGCTATGCCATGAGAAGATGAGAAGTAACAGCGGCCCCAGCGCAAAAGGTAACGAAGTGTTGCGTCTGCTGAAGAGGTGGCAGTAAAATTTCATGTTGTCAACTGTACCAGGCTTAAGCCGGCAGGCCCGCCCCCAGCCAATGCACGTGGCCAATCATACCAGGCTTAAGCCGGTAAGCCACGCCCCCTGCGCCGACCCAATGCTATGTAATTCACTGCAATGCAATTTGTTTTTTTGCCCTTAGTGGGAGTTGAACCAGGACCCCAGCGCTGCAAGGCTACTGTGCTAACCACTGAGCCACCGTGCTGCCTCTACTCCAGTGCAATTTAAATGGGGGCATGTTTAAAAAACAAGTGGCGGTGCTATGTCATGAGAAGTAGCAGCCGCTTCAGCGCCAAAGGAAATGATGGGTTGCGTCTGCTGAAAAGGTGACAGTAAGCATTGCATGTTGCCATAGTTGCACACTGTACCTGGCATGACGCGGTAAGCCCCGCCCCCATCGCGGTCAGCCCCGCCCCCGCACCGCGCTACGCTGCACTGTATGTTCCGACTGTACCGGGCTTAACCGTAAGCCCGCCCCCATCGCGGTCAGCCCCGCCCCCGGCACCGACGCTACGCAATGCACTGTATGTTGCCGACTGTACCGGGCTTAAGCCGGTAAGCCCCGCCCCATCGCGGTCAGCCCCGCCCCCGCACCGACGCTACGCAATGCACTGTATGTTGCCACTGTACCGGGCTTAAGCCGGTAAGCCCCGCCCCCATCGCGGTAAGCCCCGCCCCCGGCACCGACGCTATGCAATGCACTGCATGTTTCCATCTGTACCGGGCTTAAGCCGGTAAGCCCCGCCCCATCGCGGTAAGCCCCGCCCCCGGCACCGACGCTACGCAATCACTGCAAGTTGCCGACTGTACCGGGCTTAAGCCGGTAAGCCACGCCCCCATCGCGGGGGCATGTTCAATAAAACAAATGGCGCTGCTATGCCATGAGAAGATGAGAAGTAACAGCGGCCCCAGCGCAAAAGGTAACGAAGTGTTGCGTCTGCTGAAGAGGTGGCAGTAAAAATTTCATGTTGTCAACTGTACCAGGCTTAAGCCGGCAGGCCCCGCCCCCAGCCAATGCACGTGGCCAATCATACCAGGCTTAAGCCGGTAAGCCACGCCCCCTGCGCCGACCCAATGCTATGTAATTCACTGCAATGCAATTTTTTTTTTGCCCTTAGTGGGAGTTGAACCCAGGACCCCAGCGCTGCAAGGCTACTGTGCTAACCACTGAGCCACCGTGCTGCCTCTACTCCAGTGCAATTTAAATGGGGCATGTTTAAAAAACAAGTGGCGGTGCTATGTCATGAGAAGTAGCAGCCGCTTCAGCGCCAAAGGAAATGATGGGTTGCGTCTGCTGAAAAGGTGACAGTAAGCATTGCATGTTGCCATAGTTGCACACTGTACCTGGCATGACGCGGTAAGCCCCGCCCCATCGCGGTCAGCCCCGCCCCCGGCACCGACGCTACGCAATGCTCTGTATGTTGCCGACTGTACCGGGCTTAAGCCGGTAAGCCCCGCCCCCATCGCGGTCAGCCCCGCCCCCGGCACCGACGCTACGCAATGCACTGTATGTTGCCGACTGTACCGGGCTTAAGCCGGTAAGCCCCGCCCCCATCGCGGTAAGCCCCGCCCCCGGCACCGACGCTATGCAATGCACTGCATGTTTCCATCTGTACCGGGCTTAAGCCGGTAAGCCCCGCCCCATCGCGGTAAGCCCCGCCCCGGCACCGACGCTACGCAATGCACTGCAAGTTGCCGACTGTACCGGGCTTAAGCCGGTAAGCCACGCCCCCATCGCGGGGGCATGTTCAATAAAACAAATGGCGGTGCTATGCCATGAGAAGATGAGAAGTAACAGCGGCCCCAGCGCAAAAGGTAACGAAGTGTTGCGTCTGCTGAAGAGGTGGCAGTAAAAATTTCATGTTGTCAACTGTACCAGGCTTAAGCCGGCAGGCCCCGCCCCCAGCCAATGCACGTGGCCAATCATACCAGGCTTAAGCCGGTAAGCCACGCCCCCTGCGCCGACCCAATGCTATGTAATTCACTGCAATGCAATTTGTTTTTTGCCCTTAGTGGGAGTTGAACCCAGGACCCCAGCGCTGCAAGGCTACTGTGCTAACCACTGAGCCACCGTGCTGCCTCTACTCCAGTGCAATTTAAATGGGGGCATGTTTAAAAAACAAGTGGCGGTGCTATGTCATGAGAAGTAGCAGCCGCTTCAGCGCCAAGGAAATGATGGGTTGCGTCTGCTGAAAAGGTGACAGTAAGCATTGCATGTTGCCATAGTTGCACACTGTACCTGGCATGACGCGGTAAGCCCCGCCCCCATCGCGGTCAGCCCCGCCCCCGGCACCGACGCTACGCAATGCACTGTATGTTGCCGACTGTACCGGGCTTAAGCCGGTAAGCCCCGCCCCCATCGCGGTCAGCCCCGCCCCCGGCACCGACGCTACGCAATGCACTGTATGTTGCCGACTGTACCGGGCTTAAGCCGGTAAGCCCCGCCCCCATCGCGGTAAGCCCCGCCCCCGAACCGACGCTATGCACTGCACTGCATGTTTCCATCTGTACCGGGCTTAAGCCGGTAAGCCCCGCCCCATCGCGGTGCCCCGCCCGGGGGGGGGCGGGGGGGGGGCCGCGGGGGCATGTTCAATAAAACAACTGGCGCTGCTATGCCATGAGAAGATGCGAAGTAACAGCGGCCCCAGCGCAAAAGGTAACGAAGTGTTGCGTCTGCTGAAGAGGTGGCAGTAAAAATTTCATGTTGTCAACTGTACCAGGCTTAAGCCGGCAGGCCCCGCCCCCAGCCAATGCACGTGGCCAATCATACCAGGCTTAAGCCGGTAAGCCACGCCCCTGCGCCGACCCAATGCTATGTAATTCACTGCAATGCAATTTGTTTTTTGCCCTTAGTGGGAGTTGAACCCAGGACCCCAGCGCTGCAAGGCTACTGTGCTAACCACTGAGCCACCGTGCTGCCTCTACTCCAGTGCAATTTAAATGGGGGCATGTTTAAAAACAAGTGGCGGTGCTATGTCATGAGAAGTAGCAGCCGCTTCAGCGCCAAAGGAAATGATGGGTTGCGTCTGCTGAAAAGGTGACAGTAAGCATTGCATGTTGCCATAGTTGCACACTGTACCTGGCATGACGCGGTAAGCCCCGCCCCCATCGCGGTCAGCCCCGCCCCCGGCACCGACGCTACGCAATGCACTGTATGTTGCCGACTGTACCGGGCTTAAGCCGGTAAGCCCCGCCCCCATCGCGGTCAGCCCCGCCCCCGGCACCGACGCTACGCAATGCACTGTATGTTGCCGACTGTACCGGGCTTAAGCCGGTAAGCCCCGCCCCCATCGCGGTAAGCCCCGCCCCCGGCACCGACGCTATGCAATGCACTGCATGTTTCCATCTGTACCGGGCTTAAGCCGGTAAGCCCCCCCCCATCGCGGTAAGCCCCGCCCCCGGCACCGACGCTACGCAATTCACTGCAAGTTGCCGACTGTACCGGGCTTAAGCCGGTAAGCCACGCCCCCATCGCGGGGGCATGTTCAATAAAACAAATGGCGGTGCTATGCCATGAGAAGATGAGAAGTAACAGCGGCCCCAGCGCAAAAGGTAACGAAGTGTTGCGTCTGCTGAAGAGGTGGCAGTAAAAATTTCATGTTGTCAACTGTACCAGGCTTAAGCCGGCAGGCCCCGCCCCCAGCCAATGCACGTGGCCAATCATACCAGGCTTAAGCCGGTAAGCCACGCCCCCTGCGCCGACCCAATGCTATGTAATTCACTGCAATGCAATTTGTTTTTTGCCCTTAGTGGGAGTTGAACCCAGGACCCCAGCGCTGCAAGGCTACTGTGCTAACCACTGAGCCACCGTGCTGCCTCTACTCCAGTGCAATTTAAATGGGGGCATGTTTAAAAAACAAGTGGCGGTGCTATGTCATGAGAAGTAGCAGCCGCTTCAGCGCCAAAGGAAGTGATGGGTTGCGTCTGCTGAAAAGGTGACAGTAAGCATTGCATGTTGCCATAGTTGCACACTGTACCTGGCATGACGCGGTAAGCCCCGCCCCCATCGCGGTCAGCCCCGCCCCCGGCACCGACGCTACGCAATGCACTGTATGTTGCCGACTGTACCGGGCTTAAGCCGGTAAGCCCCGCCCCCATCGCGGTCACCCCCGCCCCCGCACCGACGCTACGCAATGCACTGTATGTTGCCGACTGTACCGGCTTAAGCCGGTAAGCCGCCCCATCGCGGTCAGCCCCGCCCCGCACCGACGCTATGCAATGCACTGCATGTTCCATCTGTACCGGGCTTAAGCCGGTAAGCCCCGCCCCATCGCGGTAAGCCCCGCCCCCGGCACCGACGCTATGCAATGCACTGCATGTTTCCATCTGTACCGGGCTTAAGCCGGTAAGCCCCGCCCCATCGCGGTAAGCCCCGCCCCCCCACCGACGCTACGCAATTCACTGCATGTTGCCGACTGTACCGGGCTTAAGACGGTAAGCCACGCCCCCATCGCGGGGGCATGTTCAATAAAACAAATGGCGGTGCTATGCCATGAGAAGATGAGAAGTAACAGCGGCCCCAGCGCAAAAGGTAACGAAGTGTTGCGTCTGCTGAAGAGGTGGCAGTAAAAATTTCATGTTGTCAACTGTACCAGGCTTAAGCCGGCAGGCCCCGCCCCCAGCCAATGCACGTGGCCAATCATACCAGGCTTAAGCCGGTAAGCCACGCCCCCTGCGCCGACCCAATGCTATGTAATTCACTGCAATGCAATTTGTTTTTTGCCCTTAGTGGGAGTTGAACCCAGGACCCCAGCGCTGCAAGGCTACTGTGCTAACCACTGAGCCACCGTGCTGCCTCTACTCCAGTGCAATTTAAATGGGGGCATGTTTAAAAAACAGTGGCGGTGCTATGTCATGAGAAGTAGCAGCCGCTTCAGCGCCAAAGGAAATGATGGGTTGCGTCTGCTGAAAAGGTGACAGTAAGCATTGCATGTTGCCATAGTTGCACACTGTACCTGGCATGACGCGGTAAGCCCCGCCCCCATCGCGGTCAGCCCCGCCCCCGGCACAACGCGCTACGCAATGCACTGTATGTTGCCGACTGTACCGGGCTTAAGCCGGTAAGCCCCGCCCCCATCGCGGTCAGCCCCGCCCCCGGCACCGACGCTACGCAATGCACTGTATGTTGCCGACTGTACCGGGCTTAAGCCGGTAAGCCCCCCCCCCATCGCGGTAAGCCCCGCCCCCGGCACCGACGCTATGCAATGCACTGCATGTTTCCATCTGTACCGGGCTTAAGCCGGTAAGCCCCGCCCCATCGCGGTAAGCCCCGCCCCCGGCACCGACGCTACGCAATGCACTGCAAGTTGCCGACTGTACCGGGCTTAAGCCGGTAAGCCACGCCCCCATCGCGGGGGCATGTTCAATAAAACAAATGGCGGTGCTATGCCATGAGAAGATGAGAAGTAACAGCGGCCCCAGCGCAAAAGGTAACGAAGTGTTGCGTCTGCTGAAGAGGTGGCAGTAAAAATTTCATGTTGTCAACTGTACCAGGCTTAAGCCGGCAGGCCCCGCCCCCAGCCAATGCACGTGGCCAATCATACCAGGCTTAAGCCGGTAAGCCACGCCCCCTGCGCCGACCCAATGCTATGTAATTCACTGCAATGCAATTTGTTTTTTTGCCCTTAGTGGGAGTTGAACCCAGGACCCCAGCGCTGCAAGGCTACTGTGCTAACCACTGAGCCACCGTGCTGCCTCTACTCCAGTGCAATTTAAATGGGGGCATGTTTAAAAACAAGTGGCGGTGCTATGTCATGAGAAGTAGCAGCCGCTTCAGCGCCAAAGGAAATGATGGGTTGCGTCTGCTGAAAAGGTGACAGTAAGCATTGCATGTTGCCATAGTTGCACACTGTACCGGGCATGACGCGGTAAGCCCCGCCCCCATCGCGGTCAGCCCCGCCCCCGGCACCGACGCTACGCAATGCACTGTATGTTGCCGACTGTACCGGGCTTAAGCCGGTAAGCCCGCCCCCATCGCGGTCAGCCCCGCCCCCGGCACCGACGCTACGCAATGCACTGTATGTTGCCGACTGTACCGGGCTTAAGCCGGTAAGCCCCGCCCCATCGCGGTAAGCCCCGCCCCCCGGCAACACTGCGACGGGCTTAAGCCGGTAATTCAACTGCAAGTTGCCGACTGTACCGGGCTTAAGCCGGTAAGCCACGCCCCCATCGCGGGGGCATGTTCAATAAAACAAATGGCGCTGCTATGCCATGAGAAGATGAGAAGTAACAGCGGCCCCAGCGCAAAAGGTAACGAAGTGTTGCGTCTGCTGAAGAGGTGGCAGTAAAAATTTCATGTTGTCAACTGTACCAGGCTTAAGCCGGCAGGCCCCGCCCCCAGCCAATGCACGTGGCCAATCATACCAGGCTTAAGCCGGTAAGCCACGCCCCCTGCGCCGACCCAATGCTATGTAATTCACTGCAATGCAATTTGTTTTTTGCCCTTAGTGGGAGTTGAACCCAGGACCCCAGCGCTGCAAGGCTACTGTGCTAACCACTGAGCCACCGTGCTGCCTCTACTCCAGTGCAATTTAAATGGGGGCATGTTTAAAAAACAAGTGGCGGTGCTATGTCATGAGAAGTAGCAGCCGCTTCAGCGCCAAAGGAAATGATGGGTTGCGTCTGCTGAAAAGGTGACAGTAAGCATTGCATGTTGCCATAGTTGCACACTGTACCTGGCATGACGCGGTAAGCCCCGCCCCATCGCGGTCAGCCCCGCCCCCGGCACCGACGCTACGCAATGCACTGTATGTTGCCGACTGTACCGGCTTAAGCCGGTAAGCCCCGCCCCCATCGCGGTCAGCCCCCGCCCCCGCACCGACGCTACGCAATGCACTGGTATTTGCCGACTGTACCGGCTTAAGCCGTAAGCCCCGCCCCCATCGCGGTAAGCCCCGCCCCCGGCACCGACGCTATGCAATGCACTGCATGTTTCCATCTGTACCGGCTTAGAGCCGGTAAGCCCCCGCCCCCATCGCGGTCAGCCCCGCCCCCGGCACCGACGCTATGCAATGCACTGTCAATGTTTCCATCTGTACCGGGCTTAGCCGTAAGCCCCGCCCCATCGCGGTAGCCCCGCCCCCGGCACCGACGCTACGCAATGCACTGCAAGTTGCCGACTGTACCGGGCTTAAGCCGGTAAGCCACGCCCCCATCGCGGGGGCATGTTCAATAAAACAAATGGCGTGCTATGCCATGAGAAGATGAGAAGTAACAGCGGCCCCAGCGCAAAAGGTAACGAAGTGTTGCGTCTGCTGAAGAGGTGGCAGTAAAAATTTCATGTTGTCAACTGTACCAGGCTTAAGCCGGTCAGGCCCCGCCCCCAGCCAATGCACGTGGCCAATCATACCAGGCTTAAGCCGGTAAGCCACGCCCCCTGCGCCGACCCAATGCTATGTAATTCACTGCAATGCAATTTGTTTTTTGCCCTTAGTGGGAGTTGAACCAGGACCCCAGCGCTGCAAGGCTACTGTGCTAACCACTGAGCCACCGTGCTGCCTCTACTCCAGTGCAATTTAAATGGGGGCATGTTTAAAAAACAAGTGGCGGTGCTATGTCATGAGAAGTAGCAGCCGCTTCAGCGCCAAAGGAAATGATGGGTTGCGTCTGCTGAAAAGGTGACAGTAAGCATTGCATGTTGCCATAGTTGCACACTGTACCTGGCATGACGCGGTAAGCCCCGCCCCCATCGCGGTCAGCCCCGCCCCCCGCACCGACGCTACGCAATGCACTGTATGTTGCCGACTGTACCGGGCTTAAGCCGGTAAGCCCCGCCCCCATCGCGGTCAGCCCCGCCCCCGGCACCGACGCTACGCAATGCACTGTATGTTGCCGACTGTACCGGGCTTAAGCCGGTAAGCCCCGCCCCCATCGCGGTAAGCCCCGCCCCCGGCACCGACGCTATGCAATGCACTGCATGTTTCCATCTGTACCGGGCTTAAGCCGGTAAGCCCCGCCCCATCGCGGTAGCCCCGCCCCGGCACCGACGCTACGCAATGCACTGCAAGTTGCCGACTGTACCGGGCTTAAGCCGGTAAGCCACGCCCCCATCGCGGGGGCATGTTCAATAAAACAAATGGCGGTGCTATGCCATGAGAAGATGAGAAGTAACAGCGGCCCCAGCGCAAAAGGTAACGAAGTGTTGCGTCTGCTGAAGAGGTGGCAGTAAAATTTCATGTTGTCAACTGTACCAGGCTTAAGCCGGCAGGCCCCGCCCCCAGCCAATGCACGTGGCCAATCATACCAGGCTTAAGCCGGTAAGCCACGCCCCCTGCGCCGACCCAATGCTATGTAATTCACTGCAATGCAATTTGTTTTTTGCCCTTAGTGGGAGTTGAACCCAGGACCCCAGCGCTGCAAGGCTACTGTGCTAACCACTGAGCCACCGTGCTGCCCTCTACTCCAGTGCAATTTAAATGGGGGCATGTTTAAAAAACAAGTGGCGGTGCTATGTCATGAGAAGTAGCAGCCGCTTCAGCGCCAAAGGAAATGATGGGTTGCGTCTGCTGAAAAGGTGACAGTAAGCATTGCATGTTGCCATAGTTGCACACTGTACCTGGCATGACGCGGTAAGCCCCGCCCCCATCGCGGTCAGCCCCGCCCCCGGCACCGACGCTACGCAATGCACTGTATGTTGCCGACTGTACCGGGCTTAAGCCGGTAAGCCCCGCCCCCATCGCGGTCAGCCCCGCCCCCGGCACCGACGCTACGCAATGCACTGTATGTTGCCGACTGTACCGGGCTTAAGCCGGTAAGCCCCGCCCCCATCGCGGTAAGCCCCGCCCCCGGCACCGACGCTATGCAATGCACTGCATGTTTCCATCTGTACCGGGCTTAAGCCGGTAAGCCCCGCCCCATCGCGGTAAGCCCCGCCCCCGGCACCGACGCTACGCAATTCACTGCAAGTTGCCGACTGTACCGGGCTTAAGCCGGTAAGCCACGCCCCCATCGCGGGGGCATGTTCAATAAAACAAATGGCGGTGCTATGCCATGAGAAGATGAGAAGTAACAGCGGCCCCAGCGCAAAAGGTAACGAAGTGTTGCGTCTGCTGAAGAGGTGGCAGTAAAAATTTCATGTTGTCAACTGTACCAGGCTTAAGCCGGCAGGCCCCGCCCCCAGCCAATGCACGTGGCCAATCATACCAGGCTTAAGCCGGTAAGCCACGCCCCCTGCGCCGACCCAATGCTATGTAATTCACTGCAATGCAATTTGTTTTTTGCCCTTAGTGGGAGTTGAACCCAGGACCCCAGCGCTGCAAGGCTACTGTGCTAACCACTGAGCCACCGTGCTGCCTCTACTCCAGTGCAATTTAAATGGGGCATGTTTAAAAACACGTGGCGGTGCTATGTCATGAGAAGTAGCAGCCGCTTCAGCGCCAAAGGAAATGATGGGTTGCGTCTGCTGAAAAGGTGACAGTAAGCATTGCATGTTGCCATAGTTGCACACTGTACCGGGCATGACGCGTAAGCCCCGCCCCCATCGCGGTCAGCCCCGCCCCCGGCACCGACGCTACGCAATGCACTGTATGTTGCCGACTGTACCGGGCTTAAGCCGGTAAGCCCCGCCCCCATCGCGGTCAGCCCCGCCCCCGGCACCGACGCTACGCAATGCACTGTATGTTGCCGACTGTACCGGGCTTAAGCCGGTAAGCCCCGCCCCCATCGCGGTAAGCCCCGCCCCCGGCACCGACGCTATGCAATGCACTTCATGTTTCCATCTGTACCGGGCTTAAGCCGGTAAGCCCCGCCCCATCGCGGTAAGCCCCGCCCCCGGCACCGACGCTACGCAATTCACTGCAAGTTGCCGACTGTACCGGGCTTAAGCCGGTAAGCCACGCCCCCATCGCGGGGGCATGTTCAATAAAACAAATGGCGGTGCTATGCCATGAGAAGATGAGAAGTAACAGCGGCCCCAGCGCAAAAGGTAACGAAGTGTTGCGTCTGCTGAAGAGGTGGCAGTAAAAATTTCATGTTGTCAACTGTACCAGGCTTAAGCCGGCAGGCCCCGCCCCCAGCCAATGCACGTGGCCAATCATACCAGGCTTAAGCCGGTAAGCCACGCCCCCTGCGCCGACCCAATGCTATGTAATTCACTGCAATGCAATTTGTTTTTTGCCCTTAGTGGGAGTTGAACCAGGACCCCAGCGCTGCAAGGCTACTGTGCTAACCACTGAGCCACCGTGCTGCCTCTACTCCAGTGCAATTTAAATGGGGGCATGTTTAAAAAACAAGTGGCGGTGCTATGTCATGAGAAGTAGCAGCCGCTTCAGCGCCAAAGGAAAATGATGGGTTGCGTCTGCTGAAAAGGTGACAGTAAGCATTGCATGTTGCCATAGTTGCACACTGTACCTGGCATGACGCGGTAAGCCCCGCCCCCATCGCGGTCAGCCCCGCCCCCGGCACCGACGCTACGCAATGCACTGTATGTTGCCGACTGTACCGGGCTTAAGCCGGTAAGCCCCGCCCCCATCGCGGTCAGCCCCGCCCGCGGCACCGACGCTACGCAATGCACTGTATGTTGCCGACTGTACCGGGCTTAAGCCGGTAAGCCCCGCCCCCATCGCGGTAAGCCCCGCCCCCGGCACCGACGCTATGCAATGCACTGCATGTTTCCATCTGTACCGGGCTTAAGCCGGTAAGCCCCGCCCCATCGCGGTAAGCCCCGCCCCCGGCACCGACGCTACGCAATGCACTGCAAGTTGCCGACTGTACCGGGCTTAAGCCGGTAAGCCACGCCCCCATCGCGGGGGCATGTTCAATAAAACAAATGGCGCTGCTATGCCATGAGAAGATGAGAAGTAACAGCGGCCCCAGCGCAAAAGGTAACGAAGTGTTGCGTCTGCTGAAGAGGTGGCAGTAAAAATTTCATGTTGTCAACTGTACCAGGCTTAAGCCGGCAGGCCCCGCCCCCAGCCAATGCACGTGGCCAATCATACCAGGCTTAAGCCGGTAAGCCACGCCCCCTGCGCCGACCCAATGCTATGTAATTCACTGCAATGCAATTTGTTTTTTGCCCCTTAGTGGGAGTTGAACCCAGGACCCCAGCGCTGCAAGGCTACTGTGCTAACCACTGAGCCACCGTGCTGCCTCTACTCCAGTGCAATTTAAATGGGGGCATGTTTAAAAAACAAGTGGCGGTGCTATGTCATGAGAAGTAGCAGCCGCTTCAGCGCCAAAGGAAATGATGGGTTGCGTCTGCTGAAAAGGTGACAGTAAGCATTGCATGTTGCCATAGTTGCACACTGTACCTGGCATGACGCGGTAAGCCCCGCCCCCATCGCGGTCAGCCCCGCCCCCGGCACCGACGCTACGCAATGCACTGTATGTTGCCGACTGTACC
This sequence comes from Dendropsophus ebraccatus, assembly GCF_027789765.1. Classification (NCBI taxonomy): domain Eukaryota; kingdom Metazoa; phylum Chordata; class Amphibia; order Anura; family Hylidae; genus Dendropsophus; species Dendropsophus ebraccatus. The sequence goes on along the minus strand of NW_027210089.1, from coordinate 104,250 downwards.
GGGCTTAAGCCGGTAAGCCCCGCCCCCATCGCGGTCAGCCCCGCCCCGGCACCGACGCTACGCAATGCACTGTATGTTGCCGACTGTACCGGGCTTAAGCCGGTAAGCCCCGCCCCCATCGCGGTAAGCCCCGCCCCCGGCACCGACGCAATGCAATGCACTGCATCGTTTCCATCTGTACCGGGCTTAAGCCGGTAAGCCCCGCCCCATCGCGGTAAGCCCCGCCCCCGGCACCGACGCTACGCAATTCACTGCAAGTTGCCGACTGTACCGGGCTTAAGCCGGTAAGCCACGCCCCCATCGCGGGGGCATGTTCAATAAAACAAATGGCGCTGCTATGCCATGAGAAGATGAGAAGTAACAGCGGCCCCAGCGCAAAAGGTAACGAAGTGTTGCGTCTGCTGAAGAGGTGGCAGTAAAAATTTCATGTTGTCAACTGTACCAGGCTTAAGCCGGCAGGCCCCGCCCCCAGCCAATGCACGTGGCCAATCATACCAGGCTTAAGCCGGTAAGCCACGCCCCCTGCGCCGACCCAATGCTATGTAATTCACTGCAATGCAATTTGTTTTTTGCCCTTAGTGGGAGTTGAACCCAGGACCCCAGCGCTGCAAGGCTACTGTGCTAACCACTGAGCCACCGTGCTGCCTCTACTCCAGTGCAATTTAAATGGGGGCATGTTTAAAAAACAAGTGGCGGTGCTATGTCATGAGAAGTAGCAGCCGCTTCAGCGCCAAAGGAAATGATGGGTTGCGTCTGCTGAAAAGGTGACAGTAAGCATTGCATGTTGCCATAGTTGCACACTGTACCTGGCATGACGCGGTAAGCCCCGCCCCATCGCGGTCAGCCCCGCCCCCGGCACCGACGCTACGCAATGCACTGTATGTTGCCGACTGTACCGGGCTTAAGCCGGTAAGCCCCGCCCCCATCGCGGTCAGCCCCGCCCCCGGCACCGACGCTACGCAATGCACTGTATGTTGCCGACTGTACCGGGCTTAAGCCGGTAAGCCCCGCCCCCATCGCGGTAAGCCCCGCCCCCGGCACCGACGCTATGCAATGCACTGCATCTTTCCATCTGTACCGGGCTTAAGCCGGTAAGCCCCGCCCCATCGCGGTAAGCCCCGCCCCCGGCACCGACGCTACGCAATGCACTGCAAGTTGCCGACTGTACCGGGCTTAAGCCGGTAAGCCACGCCCCCATCGCGGGGGCATGTTCAATAAAACAAATGGCGGTGCTATGCCTTGAGAAGATGAGAAGTAACAGCGGCCCCAGCGCAAAAGGTAACGAAGTGTTGCGTCTGCTGAAGAGGTGGCAGTAAAAATTTCATGTTGTCAACTGTACCAGGCTTAAGCCGGCAGGCCCCGCCCCCAGCCAATGCACGTGGCCAATCATACCAGGCTTAAGCCGGTAAGCCACGCCCCCTGCGCCGACCCAATGCTATGTAATTCACTGCAATGCAATTTGTTTTTTGCCCCTTAGTGGGAGTTGAACCCAGGACCCCAGCGCTGCCAGGATACTGTGCTAACCACTGAGCCACCGTGCTGCCTCTACTCCAGTGCAATTTAAATGGGGGCATGTTTAAAAAACAAGTGGCGGTGCTATGTCATGAGAAGTAGCAGCCGCTTCAGCGCCAAAGGAAATGATGGGTTGCGTCTGCTGAAAAGGTGACAGTAAGCATTGCATGTTGCCATAGTTGCACACTGTACCGGGCATGACGCGGTAAGCCCCGCCGCCATCGCGGTCAGCCCCGCCCCCGGCACCGACGCTACGCAATGCACTGTATGTTGCCGACTGTACCGGGCTTAAGCCGGTAAGCCCCGCCCCCATCGCGGTCAGCCCCGCCCCCGGCACCGACGCTACGCAATGCACTGTATGTTGCCGACTGTACCGGGCTTAAGCCGGTAAGCCCCGCCCCCATCGCGGTAAGCCCCGCCCCCGGCACCGACGCTATGCAATGCACTGCATGTTTCCATCTGTACCGGGCTTAAGCCGGTAAGCCCCGCCCCATCGCGGTAAGCCCCGCCCCCGGCACCGACGCTACGCAATTCACTGCAAGTTGCCGACTGTACCGGGCTTAAGACGGTAAGCCACGCCCCCATCGCGGGGGCATGTTCAATAAAACAAATGGCGGTGCTATGCCATGAGAAGATGAGAAGTAACAGCGGCCCCAGCGCAAAAGGTAACGAAGTGTTGCGTCTGCTGAAGAGGTGGCAGTAAAAATTTCATGTTGTCAACTGTACCAGGCTTAAGCCGGCAGGCCCCGCCCCCAGCCAATGCACGTGGCCAATCATACCAGGCTTAAGCCGGTAAGCCACGCCCCCTGCGCCGACCCAATGCTATGTAATTCACTGCAATGCAATTTGTTTTTTGCCCTTAGTGGGAGTTGAACCCAGGACCCCAGCGCTGCAAGGCTACTGTGCTAACCACTGAGCCACCGTGCTGCCTCTACTCCAGTGCAATTTAAATGGGGGCATGTTTAAAAAACACGTGGCGGTGCTATGTCATGAGAAGTAGCAGCCGCTTCAGCGCCAAAGGAAATGATGGGTTGCGTCTGCTGAAAAGGTGACAGTAAGCATTGCATGTTGCCATAGTTGCACACTGTACCGGGCATGACGCGGTAAGCCCCGCCCCCATCGCGGTCAGCCCCGCCCCCGGCACCGACGCTACGCACTGCACTGTATGTTGCCGACTGTACCGGGCTTCAGCCGGTAAGCCCCGCCCCCATCGCGGTCAGCCCCGCCCCCGGCACCGACGCTACGCAATGCACTGTATGTTGCCGACTGTACCGGGCTTAAGCCGGTAAGCCCCGCCCCCATCGCGGTAAGCCCCGCCCCCGGCACCGACGCTATGCAATGCACTGCATGCTTTCCATCTGTACCGGGCTTAAGCCGGTAAGCCCCGCCCCATCGCGGTAAGCCCCGCCCCCGGCACCGACGCTACGCAATTCACTGCAAGTTGCCGACTGTACCGGGCTTAAGCCGGTAAGCCACGCCCCCATCGCGGGGGGCATGTTCAATAAAACAAATGGCGGTGCTATGCCATGAGAAGATGAGAAGTAACAGCGGCCCCAGCGCAAAAGGTAACGAAGTGTTGCGTCTGCTGAAGAGGTGGCAGTAAAAATTTCATGTTGTCAACTGTACCAGGCTTAAGCCGGCAGGCCCCGCCCCCAGCCAATGCACGTGGCCAATCATACCAGGCTTAAGCCGGTAAGCCACGCCCCCTGCGCCGACCCAATGCTATGTAATTCACTGCAATGCAATTTGTTTTTTGCCCTTAGTGGGAGTTGAACCCAGGACCCCAGCGCTGCAAGGCTACTGTGCTAACCACTGAGCCACCGTGCTGCCTCTACTCCAGTGCAATTTAAATGGGGCATGTTTAAAAAACAAGTGGCGGTGCTATGTCATGAGAAGTAGCAGCCGCTTCAGCGCCAAAGGAAATGATGGGTTGCGTCTGCTGAAAAGGTGACAGTAAGCATTGCATGTTGCCATAGTTGCACACTGTACCGGGCATGACGCGGTAAGCCCCGCCCCCATCGCGGTCAGCCCCGCCCCCGGCACCGACGCTACGCAATGCACTGTATGTTGCCGACTGTACCGGGCTTAAGCCGGTAAGCCCCGCCCCCATCGCGGTCAGCCCCGCCCCCGGCACCGACGCTACGCAATGCACTGTATGTTGCCGACTGTACCGGGCTTAAGCCGGTAAGCCCCGCCCCCATCGCGGTAAGCCCCGCCCCCGGCACCGACGCTATGCAATGCACTGCATGTTTCCATCTGTACCGGGCTTAAGCCGGTAAGCCCCGCCCCATCGCGGTAAGCCCCGCCCCCGGCACCGACGCTACGCAATGCACTGCAAGTTGCCGACTGTACCGGGCTTAAGCCGGTAAGCCACGCCCCCATCGCGGGGGCATGTTCAATAAAACAAATGGCGCTGCTATGCCATGAGAAGATGAGAAGTAACAGCGGCCCCAGCGCAAAAGGTAACGAAGTGTTGCGTCTGCTGAAGAGGTGGCAGTAAAAATTTCATGTTGTCAACTGTACCAGGCTTAAGCCGGCAGGCCCCGCCCCAGCCAATGCACGTGGCCAATCATACCAGGCTTAAGCCGGTAAGCCACGCCCCCTGCGCCGACCCAATGCTATGTAATTCACTGCAATGCAATTTGTTTTTTGCCCTTAGTGGGAGTTGAACCCAGGACCCCAGCGCTGCAAGGCTACTGTGCTAACCACTGAGCCACCGTGCTGCCTCTACTCCAGTGCAATTTAAATGGGGGCATGTTTTAAAAAACAAGTGGCGGTGCTATGTCATGAGAAGTAGCAGCCGCTTCAGCGCCAAAGGAAATGATGGGTTGCGTCTGCTGAAAAGGTGACAGTAAGCATTGCATGTTGCCATAGTTGCACACTGTACCGGGCATGACGCGGTAAGCCCCGCCCCCATCGCGGTCAGCCCCGCCCCCGGCACCGACGCTACGCAATGCACTGTATGTTGCCGACTGTACCGGGCTTAAGCCGGTAAGCCCCGCCCCCATCGCGGTCAGCCCCGCCCCCGGCACCGACGCTACGCAATGCACTGTTTGTTGCCGACTGTACCGGGCTTAAGCCGGTAAGCCCCGCCCCCATCGCGGTAAGCCCCGCCCCCGGCACCGACGCTATGCAATGCACTGCATCTTTCCATCTGTACCGGGCTTAAGCCGGTAAGCCCCGCCCCATCGCGGTAAGCCCCGCCCCCGGCACCGACGCTACGCAATTCACTGCAAGTTGCCGACTGTACCGGGCTTAAGCCGGTAAGCCACGCCCCCATCGCGGGGGCATGTTCAATAAAACAAATGGCGGTGCTATGCCATTGAGAAGATGAGAAGTAACAGCGGCCCCAGCGCAAAAGGTAACGAAGTGTTGCGTCTGCTGAAGAGGTGGCAGTAAAAATTTCATGTTGTCAACTGTACCAGGCTTAAGCCGGCAGGCCCCGCCCCCAGCCAATGCACGTGGCCAATCATACCAGGCTTAAGCCGGTAAGCCACGCCCCCTGCGCCGACCCAATGCTATGTAATTCACTGCAATGCAATTTGTTTTTTGCCCCTTAGTGGGAGTTGAACCCAGGACCCCAGCGCTGCAAGGCTACTGTGCTAACCACTGAGCCACCGTGCTGCCTCTACTCCAGTGCAATTTAAATGGGGGCATGTTTAAAAAAACAAGTGGCGGTGCTATGTCATGAGAAGTAGCAGCCGCTTCAGCGCCAAAGGAAATGATGGGTTGCGTCTGCTGAAAAGGTGACAGTAAGCATTGCATGTTGCCATAGTTGCACACTGTACCGGGCATGACGCGGTAAGCCCCGCCCCCATCGCGGTCAGCCCCGCCCCCGGCACCGACGCTACGCAATGCACTGTATGTTGCCGACTGTACCGGGCTTAAGCCGGTAAGCCCCGCCCCCATCGCGGTCAGCCCCGCCCCCGGCACCGACGCTACGCAATGCACTGTATGTTGCCGACTGTACCGGGCTTAAGCCGGTAAGCCCCGCCCCCATCGCGGTAAGCCCCGCCCCCGGCACCGACGCTATGCAATGCACTGCATGTTTCCATCTGTACCGGGCTTAAGCCGGTAAGCCCCGCCCCATCGCGGTAAGCCCCGCCCCCGGCACCGACGCTACGCAATGCACTGCAAGTTGCCGACTGTACCGGGCTTAAGCCGGTTAAGCCACGCCCCCATCGCGGGGGCATGTTCAATAAAACAAATGGCGGTGCTATGCCTGAGAAGATGAGAAGTAACAGCGGCCCCAGCGCAAAAGGTAACGAAGTGTTGCGTCTGCTGAAGAGGTGGCAGTAAAAATTTCATGTTGTCAACTGTACCAGGCTTAAGCCGGCAGGCCCCGCCCCCAGCCAATGCACGTGGCCAATCATACCAGGCTTAAGCCGGTAAGCCACGCCCCCTGCGCCGACCCAATGCTATGTAATTCACTGCAATGCAATTTGTTTTTTTGCCCTTAGTGGGAGTTGAACCCAGGACCCCAGCGCTGCAAGGCTACTGTGCTAACCACTGAGCCACCGTGCTGCCTCTACTCCAGTGCAATTTAAATGGGGGCATGTTTAAAAAACAAGTGGCGGTGCTATGTCATGAGAAGTAGCAGCCGCTTCAGCGCCAAAGGAAATGATGGGTTGCGTCTGCTGAAAAGGTGACAGTAAGCATTGCATGTTGCCATAGTTGCACACTGTACCTGGCATGACGCGGTAAGCCCCGCCCCCATCGCGGTCAGCCCCGCCCCGGCACCGACGCTACGCAATGCACTGTATGTTGCCGACTGTACCGGGCTTAAGCCGGTAAGCCCCGCCCCCATCGCGGTCAGCCCCGCCCCGGCACCGACGCTACGCAATTCACTGTATGTTGCCGACTGTACCGGGCTTAAGCCGGTAAGCCCCGCCCCATCGCGGTAAGCCCCGCCCCCGGCACCGACGCTATGCAATGCACTGCATCGTTTCCATCTGTACCGGGCTTAAGCCGGTAAAGCCCCGCCCCATCGCGGTTAAGCCCCGCCCCCGGCACCGACGCTACGCAATTCACTGCAAGTTGCCGACTGTACCGGGCTTAAGCCGGTAAGCCACGCCCCCATCGCGGGGGCATGTTCAATAAAACAAATGGCGGCTGCTATGCATGAGAAGATGAGAAGTAACAGCGGCCCCAGCGCAAAAGGTAACGAAGTGTTGCGTCTGCTGAAGAGGTGGCAGTAAAAATTTCATGTTGTCAACTGTACCAGGCTTAAGCCGGCAGGCCCCGCCCCCAGCCAATGCACGTGGCCAATCATACCAGGCTTAAGCCGGTAAGCCACGCCCCCTGCGCCGACCCAATGCTATGTAATTCACTGCAATGCAATTTGTTTTTTGCCCTTAGTGGGAGTTGAACCCAGGACCCCAGCGCTGCAAGGCTACTGTGCTAACCACTGAGCCACCGTGCTGCCTCTACTCCAGTGCAATTTAAATGGGGGCATGTTTAAAAAACAAGTGGCGGTGCTATGTCATGAGAAGTAGCAGCCGCTTCAGCGCCAAAGGAAATGATGGGTTGCGTCTGCTGAAAAGGTGACAGTAAGCATTGCATGTTGCCATAGTTGCACACTGTACCTGGCATGACGCGGTAAGCCCCGGCCCCATCGCGGTCAGCCCCGCCCCCGGCACCGACGCTACGCAATGCACTGTATGTTGCCGACTGTACCGGGCTTAAGCCGGTAAGCCCCGCCCCCATCGCGGTCAGCCCCGCCCCCGGCACCGACGCTACGCAATGCACTGTATGTTGCCGACTGTACCGGGCTTAAGCCGGTAAGCCCCGCCCCCATCGCGGTAAGCCCCGCCCCCGGCACCGACGCTATGCAATGCACTGCATCTTTCCATCTGTACCGGGCTTAAGCCGGTAAGCCCCGCCCCATCGCGGTAAGCCCCGCCCCCGGCACCGACGCTACGCAATTCACTGCAAGTTGCCGACTGTACCGGGCTTAAGCCGGTAAGCCACGCCCCCATCGCGGGGGCATGTTCAATAAAACAAATGGCGGTGCTATGCCATGAGAAGATGAGAAGTAACAGCGGCCCCAGCGCAAAAGGTAACGAAGTGTTGCGTCTGCTGAAGAGGTGGCAGTAAAAATTTCATGTTGTCAACTGTACCAGGCTTAAGCCGGCAGGCCCCGCCCCCAGCCAATGCACGTGGCCAATCATACCAGGCTAAGCCGGTAAGCCACGCCCCCTGCGCCGACCCAATGCTATGTAATTCACTGCAATGCAATTTGTTTTTTTGCCCTTAGTGGGAGTTGAACCCAGGACCCCAGCGCTGCAAGGCTACTGTGCTAACCACTGAGCCACCGTGCTGCCTCTACTCCAGTGCAATTTAAATGGGGGCATGTTTAAAAAACAAGTGGCGGTGCTATGTCATGAGAAGTAGCAGCCGCTTCAGCGCCAAAGGAAATGATGGGTTGCGTCTGCTGAAAAGGTGACAGTAAGCATTGCATGTTGCCATAGTTGCACACTGTACCTGGCATGACGCGGTAAGCCCCGCCCCCATCGCGGTCAGCCCCGCCCCCGGCACCGACGCTACGCAATGCACTGTATGTTGCCGACTGTACCGGGCTTAAGCCGGTAAGCCCCGCCCCCATCGCGGTCAGCCCCGCCCCCGGCACCGACGCTACGCAATGCACTGTATGTTTGCCGACTGTACCGGGCTTAAGCCGGTAAGCCCCGCCCCCATCGCGGTAAGCCCCGCCCCCGGCACCGACGCTATGCAATGCACTGCATCTTTCCATCTGTACCGGGCTTAAGCCGGTAAGCCCCGCCCCATCGCGGTTAAGCCCCGCCCCGGCACCGACGCTACGCAATTCACTGCAAGTTGCCGACTGTACCGGGCTTAAGCCGGTAAGCCACGCCCCCATCGCGGGGGCATGTTCAATAAAACAAATGGCGGTGCTATGCCTTGAGAAGATGAGAAGTAACAGCGGCCCCAGCGCAAAAGGTAACGAAGTGTTGCGTCTGCTGAAGAGGTGGCAGTAAAAATTTCATGTTGTCAACTGTACCAGGCTTAAGCCGGCAGGCCCCGCCCCCAGCCAATGCACGTGGCCAATCATACCAGGCTTAAGCCGGTAAGCCACGCCCCCTGCGCCGACCCAATGCTATGTAATTCACTGCAATGCAATTTGTTTTTTGCCCTTAGTGGGAGTTGAACCCAGGACCCCAGCGCTGCAAGGCTACTGTGCTAACCACTGAGCCACCGTGCTGCCTCTACTCCAGTGCAATTTAAATGGGGGCATGTTTAAAAAACAAGTGGCGGTGCTATGTCATGAGAAGTAGCAGCCGCTTCAGCGCCAAAGGAAATGATGGGTTGCGTCTGCTGAAAAGGTGACAGTAAGCATTGCATGTTGCCATAGTTGCACACTGTACCTGGCATGACGCGGTAAGCCCCGCCCCCATCGCGGTCAGCCCCGCCCCCGGCACCGACGCTACGCAATGCACTGTATGTTGCCGACTGTACCGGGCTTAAGCCGGTAAGCCCCGCCCCCATCGCGGTCAGCCCCGCCCCCGGCACCGACGCTACGCAATGCACTGTATGTTGCCGACTGTACCGGGCTTAAGCCGGTAAGCCCCGCCCCCATCGCGGTAAGCCCCGCCCCCGGCACCGACGCTATGCAATGCACTGCATCTTTCCATCTGTACCGGGCTTAAGCCGGTAAGCCCCGCCCCATCGCGGTAAGCCCCGCCCCCGGCACCGACGCTACGCAATTCACTGCAAGTTGCCGACTGTACCGGGCTTAAGCCGGTAAGCCACGCCCCCATCGCGGGGGCATGTTCAATAAAACAAATGGCGGTGCTATGCCTTGAGAAGATGAGAAGTAACAGCGGCCCCAGCGCAAAAGGTAACGAAGTGTTGCGTCTGCTGAAGAGGTGGCAGTAAAAATTTCATGTTGTCAACTGTACCAGGCTTAAGCCGGCAGGCCCCGCCCCCAGCCAATGCACGTGGCCAATCATACCAGGCTTAAGCCGGTAAGCCACGCCCCCTGCGCCGACCCAATGCTATGTAATTCACTGCAATGCAATTTGTTTTTTGCCCTTAGTGGGAGTTGAACCCAGGACCCCAGCGCTGCAAGGCTACTGTGCTAACCACTGAGCCACCGTGCTGCCTCTACTCCAGTGCAATTTAAATGGGGGCATGTTTAAAAAACACGTGGCGGTGCTATGTCATGAGAAGTAGCAGCCGCTTCAGCGCCAAAGGAAATGATGGGTTGCGTCTGCTGAAAAGGTGACAGTAAGCATTGCATGTTGCCATAGTTGCACACTGTACCTGGCATGACGCGGTAAGCCCCGCCCCCATCGCGGTCAGCCCCGCCCCCGGCAACCGACGCTACGCAATGCACTGTATGTTGCCGACTGTACCGGGCTTAAGCCGGTAAGCCCCGCCCCCATCGCGTCAGCCCCGCCCCCGGCACCGACGCTACGCAATGCACTGTATGTTGCCGACTGTACCGGGCTTAAGCCGGTAAGCCCCGCCCCCATCGCGGTAAGCCCCGCCCCCGGCACCGACGCTATGCAATGCACTGCATCGTTTCCATCTGTACGGGCTTAAGCCGGTAAGCCCCGCCCCATCGCGGTAAGCCCGCCCCCGGCACCGACGCTACGCAATTCACTGCAAGTTGCCGACTGTACCGGGCTTAAGCCGTAAGCCACGCCCCCATCGCGGGGGCATGTTCAATAAAACAAATGGCGGCTGCTATGCCATGAGAAGATGAGAAGTAACAGCGGCCCCAGCGCAAAAGGTAACGAAGTGTTGCGTCTGCTGAAGAGGTGGCAGTAAAAATTTCATGTTGTCAACTGTACCAGGCTTAAGCCGGCAGGCCCCGCCCCCAGCCAATGCACGTGGCCAATCATACCAGGCTTAAGCCGTAAGCCACGCCCCCTGCGCCGACCCAATGCTATGTAATTCACTGCAATGCAATTTGTTTTTTGCCCTTAGTGGGAGTTGAACCCAGGACCCCAGCGCTGCAAGGCTACTGTGCTAACCACTGAGCCACCGTGCTGCCTCTACTCCAGTGCAATTTAAATGGGGGCATGTTTAAAAAACAAGTGGCGGTGCTATGTCCATGAGAAGTAGCAGCCGCTTTCAGCGCCAAAGGAAATGATGGGTTGCGTCTGCTGAAAAGGTGACAGTAAGCATTGCATGTTGCCATAGTTGCACACTGTACCTGGCATGACGCGGTAAGCCCCGCCCCCATCGCGGTCAGCCCCCGCCCCCGGCACCGACGCTACGCAATGCACTGTATGTTGCCGACTGTACCGGGCTTAAGCCGGTAAGCCCCGCCCCCATCGCGGTCAGCCCCGCCCCCGGCACCGACGCTACGCAATGCACTGTATGTTGCCGACTGTACCGGGCTTAAGCCGGTAAGCCCCGCCCCCATCGCGGTAAGCCCCGCCCCCGGCACCGACGCTATGCAATGCACTGCATCGTTTCCATCTGTACCGGGCTTAAGCCGGTACGCCCCGCCCCATCGCGGTAAGCCCCGCCCCCGGCACCGACGCTACGCAATGCACTGCAAGTTGCCGACTGTACCGGGCTTAAGCCGGTAAGCCACGCCCCCATCGCGGGGGCATGTTCAATAAAACCAAATGGCGGTGCTATGCCTTGAGAAGATGAGAAGTAACAGCGGCCCCAGCGCAAAAGGTAACGAAGTGTTGCGTCTGCTGAAGAGGTGGCAGTAAAAATTTCATGTTGTCAACTGTACCAGGCTTAAAGCCGGCAGGCCCCGCCCCCAACCAATGCACGTGGCCAATCATACCAGGCTTAAGCCGGTAAGCCACGCCCCCTGCGCCGACCCAATGCTATGTAATTCACTGCAATGCAATTTGTTTTTTGCCCCTTAGTGGGAGTTGAACCCGGACCCCAGCGCTGCAAGGCTACTGTGCTAACCACTGAGCCACCGTGCTGCCTCTACTCCAGTGCAATTTAAATGGGGGCATGTTTAAAAAAACACGTGGCGGTGCTATGTCATGAGAAGTAGCAGCCGCTTCAGCGCCAAAGGAAATGATGGGTTGCGTCTGCTGAAAAGGTGACAGTAAGCATTGCATGTTGCCATAGTTGCACACTGTACCGGGCATGACGCGGTAAGCCCCGCCCCCATCGCGGTCAGCCCCGCCCCCGGCACCGACGCTACGCAATGCACTGTATGTTGCCGACTGTACCGGGCTTAAGCCGGTAAGCCACGCCCCCATCGCGGTCAGCCCCGCCCCCGGCACCGACGCTACGCAATGCACTGTATGTTGCCGACTGTACCGGGCTTAAGCCGGTAAGCCCCGCCCCCATCGCGGTAAGCCCCGCCCCCGGCACCGACGCTATGCAATGCACTGCATCTTTCCATCTGTACCGGGCTTAAGCCGGTAAGGCCCCGCCCCATCGCGGTAAGCCCCGCCCCCGGCACCGGACGCTACGCAATGCACTGCAAGTTGCCGACTGTACCGGGCTTAAGCCGGTAAGCCACGCCCCCATCGCGGGGCTTGTTCAATAAAACAAATGGCGGTGCTATGCCATTGAGAAGATGAGAAGTAACAGCGGCCCCAGCGCAAAAAGGTAACGAAGGTTGCGTCTGCTGAAGAGGTGGCAGTAAAAATTTCATGTTGTCAACTGTACCAGGCTTAAGCCGGCAGGCCCCGCCCCCAGCCAATGCACGTGGCCAATCATACCAGGCTTAAGCCGGTAAGCCACGCCCCCTGCGCCGACCCAATGCTATGTAATTCACTGCAATGCAATTTGTTTTTGCCCTTAGTGGGAGTTGAACCCAGGACCCCAGCGCTGCAAGGCTACTGTGCTAACCACTGAGCCACCGTGCTGCCTCTACTCCAGTGCAATTAAATGGGGGGCATGTTTAAAAAAACAGTGGCGGTGCTATGTCATGAGAAGTAGCAGCCGCTTCAGCGCCAAAGGAAATGATGGGTGCGTTCTGCTGAAAAGGTGACAGTAAGCATTGCATGTTGCCATAGTTGCACACTGTACCTGGCATGACGCGGTAAGCCCCGCCCCATCGCGGTTAGCCCCGCCCCCCGGCACCGACGCTACGCAATGCACTGTATGTTGCCGACTGTACCGGGCTTAAGCCGGTAAGCCCCGCCCCCATCGCGGTCCGCCCCGCCCCCCCGCACCGACCGCTACGCAATGCACTGTATGTTGCCGACTGTACCGGCGTTAAGCCGGTAAGCCCCGCCCCCATTCGCGGTAAGCCCCGCCCCCGGCACCGACGCTATGCAATGCACTGCATCTTTCCATCTGTACCGGCTTAAGCCGGTAAGCCCCGCCCCATCGCGGGTAAGCCCCGCCCCCGGCACCACGCTACGCAATTCACTGCAAGTTGCCGACTGTACCGGGCTTAAGCCGGTAAGCCACGCCCCCATCGCGGGGGCATGTTCAATAAAACAAATGGCGCTGCTATGCCATTGAGAAGATGAGAAGTAACAGCGGCCCCAGCGCAAAAGGTAACGAAGTGTTGCGTCTGCTGAAGAGGTGGCAGTAAAAATTTCATGTTGTCAACTTACCAGGCTTAAGCCGGCCGGCCCCGCCCCCAGCAATGCACGTGGCCAATCATACCCGGCTTAAGCCGGTAAGCCACGCCCCCTGCGCCGACCCAATGCTAATGTAATTCACTGCAATGCAATTTGTTTTTTGCCCTTAGTGGGAGTTGAACCCAGGACCCCAGCGCTGCAAGCTACTGTGCTAACCACCTGAGCCACCGTGCTGCCTCTACTCCAGTGCAATTTAAATGGGGGCATGTTTAAAAAACACGTGGCGGTGCTATGTCATGAGAAGTAGCAGCCGCTTCAGCGCCAAAGGAAATGATGGGTTGCGTCTGCTGAAAAGGTGACAGTAAGCATTGCATGTTGCCATAGTTGCACACTGTACCGGCATGACGCGGTAAGCCCGCCCCCATCGCGGTCAGCCCCGCCCCGGCACCGACGCTACGCAATGCACTGTATGTTGCCGACTGTACCGGGCTTAAGCCGGTAAGCCCCGCCCCCATCGCGGTCAGCCCCGCCCCCGGCACCGACGCTACGCAATGCACTGTATGTTGCCGACTGTACCGGGCTTAAGCCGGTAAGCCCCGCCCCCATCGCGGTAAGCCCCGCCCCCGGCACCGACGCTATGCAATGCACTGCATCTTTCCATCTGTACCGGGCTTAAGCCGGTAAGCCCCGCCCCATCGCGGTAAGCCCCGCCCCGGCACCGACGCTACGCAATGCACTGCAAGTTGCCGACTGTACCGGGCTTAAGCCGGTAAGCCACGCCCCCATCGCGGGGGCATGTTCAATAAAACAAATGGCGGTGCTATGCCATGAGAAGATGAGAAGTAACAGCGGCCCCAGCGCAAAAGGTAACGAAGTGTTGCGTCTGCTGAAGAGGTGGCAGTTAAAAATTTCATGTTTGTCAAACTGTACCAGGCTTAAGCCGGCAGGCCCCGCCCCAAGCCAATGCACGTGGCCAATCATACCAGGCTTAAGCCGGTAAGCCACGCCCCCTGCGCCGACCCAATGCTATGTAATTCACTTGCAATGCAATTTGTTTTTTGCCCCTTAGTGGGAGTTGAACCCAGGACCCCAGCGCTGCAAGGCTACTGTGCTAACCACTGAGCCACCGTGCTGCCTCTACTCCAGTGCAATTTAAATGGGGGCATGTTTAAAAAACACGTGGCGGTGCTATGTCATGAGAAGTAGCAGCTGCTTCAGCGCCAAAGGAAATGATGGGTTGCGTCTGCTGAAAAGGTGACAGTAAGCATTGCATGTTGCCATAGTTGCACACTGTACCGGGCATGACGCGGTAAGCCCCGCCCCCATCGCGGTCAGCCCCGCCCCCGGCACCGACGCTACGCAATGCACTGTATGTTGCCGACTGTACCGGGCTTAAGCCGGTAAGCCCCGCCCCCATCGCGGTCAGCCCCGCCCCCGGCACCGACGCTACGCAATGCACTGTATGTTGCCGACTGTACCGGGCTTAAGCCGGTAAGCCCCGCCCCCATCGCGGTAAGCCCCGCCCCCGGCACCGACGCTATGCAATGCACTGCATCTTTCCATCTGTACCGGGCTTAAGCCGGTAAGCCCCGCCCCATCGCGGTAAGCCCCGCCCCCGGCACCGACGCTACGCAATTCACTGCAAGTTGCCGACTGTACCGGGCTTAAGCCGGTAAGCCACGCCCCCATCGCGGGGGGCATGTTCAATAAAACAAATGGCGCTGCTATGCCATGAGAAGATGAGAAGTAACAGCGGCCCCAGCGCAAAAGGTAACGAAGTGTTGCGTCTGCTGAAGAGGTGGCAGTAAAAATTTCATGTTGTCAACTGTACCAGGCTTTAAGCCGGCAGGCCCCGCCCCAGCCAATGCACGTGGCCAATCATACCAGGCTTAAGCCGGTAAAGCCACGCCCCTGCGCCGACCCAATGCTATGTAATTCACTGCAATGCAATTTGTTTTTTGCCCTTAGTGGGAGTTGAACCCAGGACCCCAGCGCTGCAAGGCTACTGTGCTAACCACTGAGCCACCGTGCTGCCTCTACTCCAGTGCAATTTAAATGGGGGCATGTTTAAAAAACAGTGGCGGTGCTATGTCATGAGAAGTAGCAGCCGCTTCAGCGCCAAAGGAAATGATGGGTTGCGTCTGCTGAAAAGGTGACAGTAAGCATTGCATGTTGCCATAGTTGCACACTGTACCTGGCATGACGCGGTAAGCCCCGCCCCCATCGCGGTCAGCCCCGCCCCCGGCACCGACGCTACGCAATGCACTGTATGTTGCCGACTGTACCGGGCTTAAGCCGGTAAGCCCCGCCCCCATCGCGGTCAGCCCCGCCCCCGGCACCGACGCTACGCAATGCACTGTATGTTGCCGACTGTACCGGGCTTAAGCCGGTAAGCCCCGCCCCCATCGCGGTAAGCCCCGCCCCCGGCACCGACGCTATGCAATGCACTGCATGTTTCCATCTGTACCGGGCTTAAGCCGGTAAGCCCCGCCCCATCGCGGTAAGCCCCGCCCCCGGCACCGACGCTACGCAATGCACTGCAAGTTGCCGACTGTACCGGGCTTAAGCCGGTAAGCCACGCCCCCATCGCGGGGGCATGTTCAATAAAACAAATGGCGGCTGCTATGCCATGAGAAGATGAGAAAGTAACAGCGGCCCCAGCGCAAAAGGTAACGAAGTGTTGCGTCTGCTGAAGAGGTGGCAGTAAAAATTTCATGTTGTCAACTGTACCAGGCTTAAGCCGGCAGGCCCGCCCCCAGCCAATGCACGTGGCCAATCATACCAGGCTTAAGCCGGTAAGCCACGCCCCCTGCGCCGACCCAATGCTATGTAATTCACTGCAATGCAATTTGTTTTTTTGCCCTTAGTGGGAGTTGAACCCAGGACCCCAGCGCTGCAAGGCTACTGTGCTAACCACTGAGCCACCGTGCTGCCTCTACTCCAGTGCAATTTAAATGGGGTCATGTTTAAAAAACAAGTGGCGGTGCTATGTCATGAGAAGTAGCAGCCGCTTCAGCGCCAAAGGAAATGATGGGTTGCGTCTGCTGAAAAGGTGACAGTAAGCATTGCATGTTGCCATAGTTGCACACTGTACCGGGCATGACGCGGTAAGCCCCGCCCCCATCGCGGTCAGCCCCGCCCCCGGCACCGACGCTACGCAATGCACTGTATGTTGCCGACTGTACCGGGCTTAAGCCGGTAAGCCCCGCCCCCATCGCGGTCAGCCCCGCCCCCGGCACCGACGCTACGCAATGCACTGTATGTTGCCGACTGTACCGGGCTTAAGCCGGTAAGCCCCCCCCCATCGCGGTAAGCCCCGCCCCCGGCACCGACGCTATGCAATGCACTGCATCTTTCCATCTGTACCGGGCTTAAGCCGGTAAGCCCCGCCCCATCGCGGTAAGCCCCGCCCCCGGCACCGACGCTACGCAATTCACTGCAAGTTGCCGACTGTACCGGGCTTAAGCCGGTAAGCCACGCCCCCATCGCGGGGGCATGTTCAATAAAACAAATGGCGGTGCTATGCCATTGAGAAGATGAGAAGTAACAGCGGCCCCCAGCGCAAAAGGTAACGAAGTGTTGCGTCTGCTGAAGAGGTGGCAGTAAAATTTCATGTTGTCAACTGTACCAGGCTTAAGCCGGCAGGCCCCGCCCCCAGCCAATGCACGTGGCCAATCATACCAGGCTTAAGCCGGTAAACACGCCCCCTGCGCCGACCCAATGCTATGTAATTCACTGCAATGCAATTTGTTTTTTGCCCTTAGTGGGAGTTGAACCCAGGACCCCAGCGCTGCAAGGCTACTGTGCTAACCACTGAGCCACCGTGCTGCCTCTACTCCAGTGCAATTTAAATGGGGGCATGTTTAAAAAACAAGTGGCGGTGCTATGTCATGAGAAGTAGCAGCCGCTTCAGCGCCAAAGGAAATGATGGGTTGCGTCTGCTGAAAAGGTGACAGTAAGCATTGCATGTTGCCATAGTTGCACACTGTACCTGGCATGACGCGGTAAGCCCCGCCCCCATCGCGGTCAGCCCCGCCCCCGGCACCGACGCTACGCAATGCACTGTATGTTGCCGACTGTACCGGGCTTAAGCCGGTAAGCCCCGCCCCCAACGCGGTCACCCCCGCCCCCGCACCGACGCTACGCAATGCACTGTATGTTGCCGACTGTACCGGGCTTAAGCCGGTAAGCCACGCCCCCATCGCGGTAAGCCCCGCCCCCGGCACCAACGCTATGCAATGCACTGCATGTTCCATCTGTACCGGGCTTAAGCCGGTAAGCCCCGCCCCATCGCGGTAAGCCCCGCCCCCGGCACCGACGCTACGCAATTCACTGCAAGTTGCCGACTGTACGGGCTTAAGCCGGTAAGCCACGCCCCCATCGCGGGGGCATGTTCAATAAAACAAATGGCGCTGCTATGCCATGAGAAGATGAGAAGTAACAGCGGCCCCAGCGCAAAAGGTAACGAAGTGTTGCGTCTGCTGAAGAGGTGGCAGTAAAATTTTCATGTTGTCAACTGTACCAGGCTTAAGCCGGCAGGCCCCGCCCCCAGCCAATGCACGTGGCCAATCATACCAGGCTTAAGCCGGTAAGCCACGCCCCCTGCGCCGACCCAATGCTATGTAATTCACTGCAATGCAATTTGTTTTTGCCCCTTAGTGGGAGTTGAACCCAGGACCCCAGCGCTGCAAGGCTACTGTGCTAACCACTGAGCCACCGTGCTGCCTCTACTCCAGTGCAATTTAAATGGGGGCATGTTTTAAAAAACACGTGGCGGTGCTATGTCATGAGAAGTAGCAGCCGCTTCAGCGCCAAAGGAAATGATGGGTTGCGTCTGCTGAAAAGGTGACAGTAAGCATTGCATGTTGCCATAGTTTGCACACTGTACCGGGCATGACGCGGTAAGCCCCGCCCCCATCGCGGTCAGCCCCGCCCCCGGCACCGACGCTACGCAATGCACTGTATGTTGCCGACTGTACCGGGCTTAAGCCGGTAAGCCCCGCCCCCATCGCGGTCAGCCCCGCCCCCGGCACCGACGCTACGCAATGCACTGTATGTTGCCGACTGTACCGGGCTTAAGCCGGTAAGCCCCGCCCCCATCGCGGTAAGCCCCGCCCCCGGCACCGACGCTATGCAATGCACTGCATGTTTCCATCTGTACCGGGCTTAAGCCGGTAAGCCCCGCCCATCGCGGTATAGCCCCGCCCCCGGCACCGACGCTACGCAATTGCACTGTATGTTGCCGACTGTACCGGGCTTAAGCCGGTAAGCCACGCCCCCATCGCGGGGGCATGTTCAATAAAACAAATGGCGGTGCTATGCCATGAGAAGATGAGAAGTAACAGCGGCCCCAGCGCAAAAGGTAACGAAGTGTTGCGTCTGCTGAAGAGGTGGCAGTAAAAATTTCATGTTGTCAACTGTACCAGGCTTAAGCCGGCAGGCCCCGCCCCCAGCCAATGCACGTGGCCAATCATACCAGGCTTAAGCCGGTAAGCCACGCCCCCTGCGCCGACCCAATGCTATGTAATTCACTGCAATGCAATTTGTTTTTTGCCCTTAGTGGGAGTTGAACCCAGGACCCCAGCGCTGCAAGGCTACTGTGCTAACCACTGAGCCACCGTGCTGCCTCTACTCCAGTGCAATTTAAATGGGGGCATGTTTAAAAAACAAGTGGCGGTGCTATGTCATGAGAAGTAGCAGCCGCTTCAGCGCCAAAGGAAATGATGGGTTGCGTCTGCTGAAAAGGTGACAGTAAGCATTGCATGTTGCCATAGTTGCACACTGTACCGGGCATGACGCGGTAAGCCCCGCCCCCATCGCGGTCAGCCCCGCCCCCGGCACCGACGCTACGCAATGCACTGTATGTTGCCGACTGTACCGGGCTTAAGCCGGTAAGCCCCGCCCCCATCGCGGTCAGCCCCGCCCCCGGCACCGACGCTACGCAATGCACTGTATGTTGCCGACTGTACCGGGCTTAAGCCGGTAAGCCCCGCCCCATCGCGGTAAGCCCCGCCCCCGGCACCGACGCTATGCAATGCACTGCATCTTTCCATCTGTACCGGGCTTAAGCCGGTAAGCCCCGCCCCATCGCGGGTAGCCCCGCCCCCGGCACCGACGCTACGCAATTCACTGCAAGTTGCCGACTGTACCGGGCTTAAGCCGGTAAGCCACGCCCCCATCGCGGGGGCATGTTCAATAAAACAAATGGCGGTGCTATGCCATGAGAAGATGAGAAGTAACAGCGGCCCCAGCGCAAAAGGTAACGAAGTGTTGCGTCTGCTGAAGAGGTGGCAGTAAAAATTTCATGTTGTCAACTGTACCAGGCTTAAGCCGGCAGGCCCCGCCCCCAGCCAATGCACGTGGCCAATCATACCAGGCTTAAGCCGGTAAGCCACGCCCCCTGCGCCGACCCAATGCTATGTAATTCACTGCAATGCAATTTGTTTTTTGCCCTTAGTGGGAGTTGAACCCAGGACCCCAGCGCTGCAAGGCTACTGTGCTAACCACTGAGCCACCGTGCTGCCTCTACTCCAGTGCAATTTAAATGGGGGCATGTTTAAAAAACAAGTGGCGGTGCTATGTCATGAGAAGTAGCAGCCGCTTCAGCGCCAAAGGAAATGATGGGTTGCGTCTGCTGAAAAGGTGACAGTAAGCATTGCATGTTGCCATAGTTGCACACTGTACCGGGCATGACGCGGTAAGCCCCGCCCCATCGCGGTCAGCCCCGCCCCCCGCACCGACGCTACGCAATGCACTGTATGTTGCCGACTGTACCGGGCTTAAGCCGGTAAGCCCCGCCCCCATCGCGGTCAGCCCCGCCCCCGGCACCGACGCTACGCAATGCACTGTATGTTGCCGACTGTACCGGGCTTAAGCCGGTAAGCCCCGCCCCCATCGCGGTAAGCCCCGCCCCCGGCACCGACGCTATGCAATGCACTGCATCTTTCCATCTGTACCGGGCTTAAGCCGGTAAGCCCCGCCCCATCGCGGTAAGCCCCGCCCCCGGCACCGACGCTACGCAATTCACTGCAAGTTGCCGACTGTACCGGGCTTAAGCCGGTAAGCCACGCCCCCATCGCGGGGGCATGTTCAATAAAACAAATGGCGCTGCTATGCCATGAGAAGATGAGAAGTAACAGCGGCCCCAGCGCAAAAGGTAACGAAGTGTTGCGTCTGCTGAAGAGGTGGCAGTAAAAATTTCATGTTGTCAACTGTACCAGGCTTAAGCCGGCAGGCCCCGCCCCCAGCCAATGCACGTGGCCAATCATACCAGGCTTAAGCCGGTAAGCCACGCCCCCTGCGCCGACCCAATGCTATGTAATTCACTGCAATGCAATTTGTTTTTTTGCCCTTAGTGGGAGTTGAACCCAGGACCCCAGCGCTGCAAGGCTACTGTGCTAACCACTGAGCCACCGTGCTGCCTCTACTCCAGTGCAATTTAAATGGGGTCATGTTTAAAAAACAAGTGGCGGTGCTATGTCATGAGAAGTAGCAGCCGCTTCAGCGCCAAAGGAAATGATGGGTTGCGTCTGCTGAAAAGGTGACAGTAAGCATTGCATGTTGCCATAGTTGCACACTGTACCTGGCATGACGCGGTAAGCCCCGCCCCCATCGCGGTCAGCCCCGCCCCCGGCACCGACGCTACGCAATGCACTGTATGTTGCCGACTGTACCGGGCTTAAGCCGGTAAGCCCCGCCCCCATCGCGGTCAGCCCCGCCCCCGGCACCGACGCTACGCAATGGCACTGTATGTTGCCGACTGTACCGGGCTTAAGCCGGTAAGCCCCGCCCCCATCGCGGTAAGCCCCGCCCCCGGCACCGACGCTATGCAATGCACTGCATGTTTCCATCTGTACCGGGCTTAAGCCGGTAAGCCCCGCCCCATCGCGGGTAGCCCCGCCCCCGGCACCGACGCTACGCAATTCACTGCAAGTTGCCGACTGTACCGGGCTTAAGCCGGTAAGCCACGCCCCCATCGCGGGGGCATGTTCAATAAAACAAATGGCGGTGCTATGCCATGAGAAGATGAGAAGTAACAGCGGCCCCAGCGCAAAAGGTAACGAAGTGTTGCGTCTGCTGAAGAGGTGGCAGTAAAAATTTCATGTTGTCAACTGTACCAGGCTTAAGCCGGCAGGCCCCGCCCCCAGCCAATGCACGTGGCCAATCATACCAGGCTTAAGCCGGTAAGCCACGCCCCCTGCGCCGACCCAATGCTATGTAATTCACTGCAATGCAATTTGTTTTTTGCCCTTAGTGGGAGTTGAACCCAGGACCCCAGCGCTGCAAGGCTACTGTGCTAACCACTGAGCCACCGTGCTGCCTCTACTCCAGTGCAATTTAAATGGGGGCATGTTTAAAAAACAAGTGGCGGTGCTATGTCATGAGAAGTAGCAGCCGCTTCAGCGCCAAAGGAAATGATGGGTTGCGTCTGCTGAAAAGGTGACAGTAAGCATTGCATGTTGCCATAGTTGCACACTGTACCTGGCATGACGCGGTAAGCCCCGCCCCATCGCGGTTAGCCCCGCCCCCGGCACCGACGCTACGCAATGCACTGTATGTTGCCGACTGTACCGGGCTTAAGCCGGTAAGCCCCGCCCCCATCGCGGTCAGCCCCGCCCCCGGCACCGACGCTACGCAATGCACTGTATGTTGCCGACTGTACCGGGCTTAAGCCGGTAAGCCCCGCCCCCATCGCGGTAAGCCCCGCCCCCGGCACCGACGCTATGCAATGCACTGCATCTTTCCATCTGTACCGGGCTTAAGCCGGTAAGCCCCGCCCCATCGCGGTAAGCCCCGCCCCCGGCACCGACGCTACGCAATTCACTGCAAGTTGCCGACTGTACCGGGCTTAAGCCGGTAAGCCACGCCCCCATCGCGGGGGCATGTTCAATAAAACAAATGGCGCTGCTATGCCATGAGAAGATGAGAAGTAACAGCGGCCCCAGCGCAAAAGGTAACGAAGTGTTGCGTCTGCTGAAGAGGTGGCAGTAAAATTTCATGTTGTCAACTGTACCAGGCTTAAGCCGGCAGGCCCCGCCCCCAGCCAATGCACGTGGCCAATCATACCAGGCTTAAGCCGGTAAGCCACGCCCCCTGCGCCGACCCAATGCTATGTAATTCACTGCAATGCAATTTGTTTTTTGCCCTTAGTGGGAGTTGAACCCAGGACCCCAGCGCTGCAAGGCTACTGTGCTATCCACTGAGCCACCGTGCTGCCTCTACTCCAGTGCAATTTAAATGAGGGCATGTTTAAAAGACAAGTGGCGGTGCTATGTCATGAGAAGTAGCAGCCGCTTCAGCGCCAAAGGAAATGATGGGTTGCGTCTGCTGAAAAGGTGACAGTAAGCATTGCATGTTGCCATAGTTGCACACTGTACCGGGCATGACGCGGTAAGCCCCGCCCCCATCGCGGTCAGCCCCGCCCCCGGCACCGACGCTACGCAATGCACTGTATGTTGCCGACTGTACCGGGCATGACGCGGTAAGCCCCGCCCCCATCGCGGTCAGCCCCGCCCCCGGCACCGACGCTACGCAATGCACTGTATGTTGCCGACTGTACCGGGCTTAAGCCGGTAAGCCCCGCCCCCATCGCGGTAAGCCCCGCCCCCGGCACCGACGCTATGCAATGCACTGCATCTTTCCATCTGTACCGGGCTTAAGCCGGTAAGCCCCGCCCCATCGCGGTAAGCCCCCGCCCCCGGCACCGACGCTACGCAATTCACTGCAAGTTGCCGACTGTACCGGGCTTAAGCCGGTAAGCCACGCCCCCATCGCGGGGGCATGTTCAATAAAACAAATGGCGGTGCTATGCCTTGAGAAGATGAGAAGTAACAGCGGCCCCAGCGCAAAAGGTAACGAAGTGTTGCGTCTGCTGAAGAGGTGGCAGTAAAAATTTCATGTTGTCAACTGTACCAGGCTTAAGCCGGCAGGCCCCGCCCCCAGCCAATGCACGTGGCCAATCATACCCGGCTTAAGCCGGTAAGCCACGCCCCCTGCGCCGACCCAATGCTATGTAATTCACTGCAATGCAATTTGTTTTTTGCCCTTAGTGGGAGTTGAACCCAGGACCCCAGCGCTGCAAGGCTACTGTGCTAACCACTGAGCCACCGTGCTGCCTCTACTCCAGTGCAATTTAAATGGGGGCATGTTTAAAAAACAAGTGGCGGTGCTATGTCATGAGAAGTAGCAGCCGCTTCAGCGCCAAAGGAAATGATGGGTTGCGTTCTGCTGAAAGGTGACAGTAAGCATTGCATGTTGCCATAGTTGCACACTGTACCGGGCATGACGCGGTAAGCCCCGCCCCCATCGCGGTCAGCCCCGCCCCCGGCACCGACGCTACGCAATGCACTGTATGTTGCCGACTGTACCGGGCTTAAGCCGGTAAGCCCCGCCCCCATCGCGGTAAGCCCCGCCCCCGGCACCGACGCTAAGCAATGCACTGCATGTTGCCGACTGTACCGGGCTTAAGCCGGTAAGCCCCGCCCCCATCGCGGTAAGCCCCGCCCCCGGCACCGACGCTATGCAATGCACTGCATCTTTCCATCTGTACCGGGCTTAAGCCGGTAAGCCCCGCCCCATCGCGGTAAGCCCCGCCCCCGGCACCGACGCTACGCAATTCACTGCAAGTTGCCGACTGTACCGGGCTTAAGCCGGTAAGCCACGCCCCCATCGCGGGGGCATGTTCAATAAAACAAATGGCGGCTGCTATGCCATGAGAAGATGAGAAGTAACAGCGGCCCCAGCGCAAAAGGTAACGAAGTGTTGCGTCTGCTGAAGAGGTGGCAGTAAAAATTCATGTTGTCAACTGTACCAGGCTTAAGCCGGCAGGCCCCGCCCCCAGCCAATGCACGTGGCCAATCATACCAGGCTTAAGCCGGTAAGCCACGCCCCTGCGCCGACCCAATGCTATGTAATTCACTGCAATGCAATTTGTTTTTTGCCCTTAGTGGGAGTTGAACCCAGGACCCCAGCGCTGCAAGGCTACTGTGCTAACCACTGAGCCACCGTGCTGCCTCTACTCCAGTGCAATTTAAATGGGGGCATGTTTAAAAAAACAGTGGTCGGTGCTATGTCATGAGAAGTAGCAGCCGCTTCAGCGCCAAAGGAAATGATGGGTGCGTCTGCTGAAAAGGTGACAGTAAGCATTGCATGTTGCCATAGTTGCACACTGTACCGGGCATGACGCGGTAAGCCCCGCCCCCATCGCGGTCAGCCCCGCCCCCGGCACCGACGCTACGCAATGCACTGTATGTTGCCGACTGTACCGGGCTTAAGCCGGTAAGCCCCGCCCCATCGCGGTTAGCCCCGCCCCCGGCACCGACGCTACGCAATGCACTGCAAGTTGCCGACTGTACCGGGCTTAAGCCGGTAAGCCCCGCCCCCATCGCGGTAAGCCCCGCCCCCGGCACCGACGCTATGCAATGCACTGCATCTTTCCATCTGTACCGGGCTTAAGCCGGTAAGCCCCGCCCCATCGCGGTAAGCCCCGCCCCCGGCACCGACGCTACGCAATTCACTGCAAGTTGCCGACTGTACCGGGCTTAAGCCGGTAAGCCACGCCCCATCGCGGGGGCATGTTCAATAAACAAATGGCGCTGCTATGCCATGAGAAGATGAGAAGTAACAGCGGCCCCAGCGCAAAAGGTAACGAAGTGTTGCGTCTGCTGAAGATGGTGGCAGTAAAAATTTCATGTTGTCAACTGTACCAGGCTTAAGCCGGCAGGCCCCGCCCCCAGCCAATGCACGTGGCCAATCATACCAGGCTTAAGCCGGTAAGCCACGCCCCCTGCGCCGACCCAATGCTATGTAATTCACTGCAATGCAATTTGTTTTTTGCCTTAGTGGGAGTTGAACCCAGGACCCCAGCGCTGCAAGGCTTACTGTGCTAACACTGAGCCACCCGTGCTGCCTCTACTCCAGTGCAATTTAAATGGGGGCATGTTTAAAAAAACAAGTGGCGGGCTATGTCATGAGAAGTAGCAGCCGCTTCAGCGCCAAAGGAAATGATGGGTTGCGTCTGCTGAAAAGGTGACAGAAGCATTGCATGTTGCCATAGTTGCACACTGTACCTTGCATGACGCGGTAAGCCCCGGCCCCCATCGCGGTCAGCCCCGCCCCCGGCACCGACGCTACGCAATGCCATGTTATGTTGCCGACTGTACGGGCTTAAGCCGGTAAGCCCCGCCCCATCGCGGTCAGCCCCGCCCCGCGCCGACACCGACGCTACGCAATGCACTGTATGTTGCCGACTGTACCGGGCTTAAGCCGGTAAGCCCCCGCCCCCATCGCGGTAAGCCCCGCCCCCGGCACCGACGCTATGCAATGCACTGCATGTTTCCATCTGTACCGGGCTTAAGCCGGTAAGCCCCGCCCATCGCGGTAAGCCCGCCCCCGGCACCGACGCTACGCAATGCACTGCAAGTTGCCGACTGTACCGGGCTTAAGCCGGTAAGCCACGCCCCCATCGCGGGGGCATGTTCAATAAAAACAATGGCGGTGCTATGCCATGAGAAGATGAGAAGTAACAGCGGCCCCAGCGCAAAAGGTAACGAAGTGTTGCGTCTGCTGAAGAGGTGGCAGTAAAAATTTCATGTTGTCAACTGTACCAGGCTTAAGCCGGCAGGCCCCGCCCCCAGCCAATGCACGTGGCCAATCATACCAGGCTTAAGCCGGTAAGCCACGCCCCCTGCGCCGACCCAATGCTATGTAATTCACTGCAATGCAATTTGTTTTTTGCCCTTAGTGGGAGTTGAACCCAGGACCCCAGCGCTGCAAGGCTACTGTGCTAACCACTGAGCCACCGTGCTGCCTCTACTCCAGTGCAATTTAAATGGGGGCATGTTTAAAAAACAAGTGGCGGTGCTATGTCATGAGAAGTAGCAGCCGCTTCAGCGCCAAAGGAAATGATGGGTTGCGTCTGCTGAAAAGGTGACAGTAAGCATTGCATGTTGCCATAGTTGCACACTGTACCTGGCATGACGCGGTAAGCCCCGCCCCCATCGCGGTCAGCCCCGCCCCCGGCACCGACGCTACGCAATGCACTGTATGTTGCCGACTGTACCGGGCTTAAGCCGGTAAGCCCCGCCCCCATCGCGGTCAGCCCCGCCCCCGGCACCGACGCTACGCAATGCACTGTATGTTGCCGACTGTACCGGGCTTAAGCCGGTAAGCCCCGCCCCCAACGCGGTAAGCCCCGCCCCCGGCACCGACGCTATGCAATGCACTGCATGTTTCCATCTGTACCGGGCTTAAGCCGGTAAGCCCCGCCCCATCGCGGTAAGCCCCGCCCCCGGCACCGACGCTACGCAATGCACTGCAAGTTGCCGACTGTACCGGGCTTAAGCCGGTAAGCCACGCCCCCATCGCGGGGGCATGTTCAATAAAACAAATGGCGGTGCTATGCCATGAGAAGATGAGAAGTAACAGCGGCCCCAGCGCAAAAGGTAACGAAGTGTTGCGTCTGCTGAAGAGGTGGCAGTAAAAATTTCATGTTGTCAACTGTACCAGGCTTAAGCCGGCAGGCCCCGCCCCCAGCCAATGCACGTGGCCAATCATACCAGGCTTAAGCCGGTAAGCCACGCCCCCTGCGCCGACCCAATGCTATGTAATTCACTGCAATGCAATTTGTTTTTTGCCCTTAGTGGGAGTTGAACCCAGGACCCCAGCGCTGCAAGGCTACTGTGCTAACCACTGAGCCACCGTGCTGCCTCTACTCCAGTGCAATTTAAATGGGGGCATGTTTAAAAAACAAGTGGCGGTGCTATGTCATGAGAAGTAGCAGCCGCTTCAGCGCCAAAGGAAATGATGGGTTGCGTCTGCTGAAAAGGTGACAGTAAGCATTGCATGTTGCCATAGTTGCACACTGTACCTGGCATGACGCGGTAAGCCCCGCCCCCATCGCGGTCAGCCCCGCCCCCGGCACCGACGCTACGCAATGCACTGTATGTTGCCGACTGTACCGGGCTTAAGCCGGTAAGCCCCGCCCCCATCGCGGTCAGCCCCGCCCCCGGCACCGACGCTACGCAATGCACTGTATGTTGCCGACTGTACCGGGCTTAAGCCGGTAAGCCCCGCCCCCATCGCGGTAAGCCCCGCCCCCGGCACCGACGCTATGCAATGCACTGCATGTTTCCATCTGTACCGGGCTTAAGCCGGTAAGCCCCGCCCCATCGCGGTAAGCCCCGCCCCCGGCACCGACGCTACGCAATGCACTGCAAGTTGCCGACTGTACCGGGCTTAAGCCGGTAAGCCACGCCCCCATCGCGGGGGCATGTTCAATAAAAAAAATGGCGGTGCTATGCCATGAGAAGATGAGAAGTAACAGCGGCCCCAGCGCAAAAGGTAACGAAGTGTTGCGTCTGCTGAAGAGGTGGCAGTAAAAATTTCATGTTGTCAACTGTACCAGGCTTAAGCCGGCAGGCCCCGCCCCCAGCCAATGCACGTGGCCAATCATACCAGGCTTAAGCCGGTAAGCCACGCCCCCTGCGCCGACCCAATGCTATGTAATTCACTGCAATGCAATTTGTTTTTTGCCCTTAGTGGGAGTTGAACCCAGGACCCCAGCGCTGCAAGGCTACTGTGCTAACCACTGAGCCACCGTGCTGCCTCTACTCCAGTGCAATTTAAATGGGGGCATGTTTAAAAAACAAGTGGCGGTGCTATGTCATGAGAAGTAGCAGCCGCTTCAGCGCCAAAGGAAATGATGGGTTGCGTCTGCTGAAAAGGTGACAGTAAGCATTGCATGTTGCCATAGTTGCACACTGTACCTGGCATGACGCGGTAAGCCCCGCCCCCATCGCGGTCAGCCCCGCCCCCGGCACCGACGCTACGCAATGCACTGTATGTTGCCGACTGTACCGGGCTTAAGCCGGTAAGCCCCGCCCCCATCGCGGTCAGCCCCGCCCCCGGCACCGACGCTACGCAATGCACTGTATGTTGCCGACTGTACCGGGCTTAAGCCGGTAAGCCCCGCCCCCATCGCGGTAAGCCCCGCCCCCGGCACCGACGCTATGCAATGCACTGCATGTTTCCATCTGTACCGGGCTTAAGCCGGTAAGCCCCGCCCCATCGCGGTAAGCCCCGCCCCCGGCACCGACGCTACGCAATGCACTGCAAGTTGCCGACTGTACCGGGCTTAAGCCGGTAAGCCACGCCCCCATCGCGGGGGCATGTTCAATAAAACAAATGGCGCTGCTATGCCATGAGAAGATGAGAAGTAACAGCGGCCCCAGCGCAAAAGGTAACGAAGTGTTGCGTCTGCTGAAGAGGTGGCAGTAAAAATTTCATGTTGTCAACTGTACCAGGCTTAAGCCGGCAGGCCCCGCCCCCAGCCAATGCACGTGGCCAATCATACCAGGCTTAAGCCGGTAAGCCACGCCCCCTGCGCCGACCCAATGCTATGTAATTCACTGCAATGCAATTTGTTTTTTGCCCTTAGTGGGAGTTGAACCCAGAACCCCAGCGCTGCAAGGCTACTGTGCTAACCACTGAGCCACCGTGCTGCCTCTACTCCAGTGCAATTTAAATGGGGGCATGTTTAAAAAACAAGTGGCGGTGCTATGTCATGAGAAGTAGCAGCCGCTTCCGCGCCAAAGGAAATGATGGGTTGCGTCTGCTGAAAAGGTGACAGTAAGCATTGCATGTTGCCATAGTTGCACACTGTACCGGGCATGACGCGGTAAGCCCCGCCCCCATCGCGGTCAGCCCCGCCCCCGGCACCGACGCTACGCAATGCACTGTATGTTGCCGACTGTACCGGGCTTAAGCCGGTAAGCCCCGCCCCCATCGCGGTCAGCCCCGCCCCCGGCACCGACGCTACGCAATGCACTGTATGTTGCCGACTGTACCGGGCTTAAGCCGGTAAGCCCCGCCCCCATCGCGGTACCGACGCTACGCAATGCACTGCAAGTTGCCGACTGTACCGGGCTTAAGCCGGTAAGCCCCGCCCCCATCCCGGTAAGCCCCGCCCCCGGCGCCGACGCTATGCAATGCACTGCATGTTTCCATCTGTACCGGGCTTAAGCCGGTAAGCCCCGCCCCATCGCGGTAAGCCCCGCCCCCGGCACCGACGCTACGCAATGCACTGCAAGTTGCCGACTGTACCGGGCTTAAGCCGGTAAGCCACGCCCCCATCGCGGGGGCATGTTCAATAAAACAAATGGCGGTGCTATGCCATGAGAAGATGAGAAGTAACAGCGGCCCCAGCGCAAAAGGTAACGAAGTGTTGCGTCTGCTGAAGAGGTGGCAGTAAAAATTTCATGTTGTCAACTGTACCAGGCTTAAGCCGGCAGGCCCCGCCCCCAGCCAATGCACGTGGCCAATCATACCAGGCTTAAGCCGGTAAGCCACGCCCCCTGCGCCGACCCAATGCTATGTAATTCACTGCAATGCAATTTGTTTTTTGCCCTTAGTGGGAGTTGAACCCAGGACCCCAGCGCTGCAAGGCTACTGTGCTAACCACTGAGCCACCGTGCTGCCTCTACTCCAGTGCAATTTAAATGGGGGCATGTTTAAAAAACAAGTGGCGGTGCTATGTCATGAGAAGTAGCAGCCGCTTCAGCGCCAAAGGAAATGATGGGTTGCGTCTGCTGAAAAGGTGACAGTAAGCATTGCATGTTGCCATAGTTGCACACTGTACCTGGCATGACGCGGTAAGCCCCGCCCCCATCGCGGTCAGCCCCGCCCCCGGCACCGACGCTACGCAATGCACTGTATGTTGCCGACTGTACCGGGCTTAAGCCGGTAAGCCCCGCCCCCATCGCGGTCAGCCCCGCCCCCGGCACCGACGCTACGCAATGCACTGGATGTTGCCGACTGTACCGGGCTTAAGCCGGTAAGCCCCGCCCCCATCGCGGTAAGCCCCGCCCCCGGCACCGACGCTATGCAATGCACTGCATGTTTCCATCTGTACCGGGCTTAAGCCGGTAAGCCCCGCCCCATCGCGGTAAGCCCCGCCCCCGGCACCGACGCTACGCAATGCACTGCAAGTTGCCGACTGTACCGGGCTTAAGCCGGTAAGCCACGCCCCCATCGCGGGGGCATGTTCAATAAAACAAATGGCGGTGCTATGCCATGAGAAGATGAGAAGTAACAGCGGCCCCAGCGCAAAAGGTAACGAAGTGTTGCGTCTGCTGAAGAGGTGGCAGTAAAAATTTCATGTTGTCAACTGTACCAGGCTTAAGCCGGCAGGCCCCGCCCCCAGCCAATGCACGTGGCCAATCATACCAGGCTTAAGCCGGTAAGCCACGCCCCCTGCGCCGACCCAATGCTATGTAATTCACTGCAATGCAATTTGTTTTTTGCCCTTAGTGGGAGTTGAACCCAGGACCCCAGCGCTGCAAGGCTACTGTGCTAACCACTGAGCCACCGTGCTGCCTCTACTCCAGTGCAATTTAAATGGGGGCATGTTTAAAAAACAAGTGGCGGTGCTATGTCATGAGAAGTAGCAGCCGCTTCAGCGCCAAAGGAAATGATGGGTTGCGTCTGCTGAAAAGGTGACAGTAAGCATTGCATGTTGCCATAGTTGCACACTGTACCTGGCATGACGCGGTAAGCCCCGCCCCCATCGCGGTCAGCCCCGCCCCCGGCACCGACGCTACGCAATGCACTGTATGTTGCCGACTGTACCGGGCTTAAGCCGGTAAGCCCCGCCCCCATCGCGGTCAGCCCCGCCCCCGGCACCGACGCTACGCAATGCACTGTATGTTGCCGACTGTACCGGGCTTAAGCCGGTAAGCCCCGCCCCCATCGCGGTAAGCCCCGCCCCCGGCACCGACGCTATGCAATGCACTGCATGTTTCCATCTGTACCGGGCTTAAGCCGGTAAGCCCCGCCCCATCGCGGTAAGCCCCGCCCCCGGCACCGACGCTACGCAATGCACTGCAAGTTGCCGACTGTACCGGGCTTAAGCCGGTAAGCCACGCCCCCATCGCGGGGGCATGTTCAATAAAACAAATGGCGGTGCTATGCCATGAGAAGATGAGAAGTAACAGCGGCCCCAGCGCAAAAGGTAACGAAGTGTTGCGTCTGCTGAAGAGGTGGCAGTAAAAATTTCATGTTGTCAACTGTACCAGGCTTAAGCCGGCAGGCCCCGCCCCCAGCCAATGCACGTGGCCAATCATACCAGGCTTAAGCCGGTAAGCCACGCCCCCTGCGCCGACCCAATGCTATGTAATTCACTGCAATGCAATTTGTTTTTTGCCCTTAGTGGGAGTTGAACCCAGGACCCCAGCGCTGCAAGGCTACTGTGCTAACCACTGAGCCACCGTGCTGCCTCTACTCCAGTGCAATTTAAATGGGGGCATGTTTAAAAAACAAGTGGCGGTGCTATGTCATGAGAAGTAGCAGCCGCTTCAGCGCCAAAGGAAATGATGGGTTGCGTCTGCTGAAAAGGTGACAGTAAGCATTGCATGTTGCCATAGTTGCACACTGTACCTGGCATGACGCGGTAAGCCCCGCCCCCATCGCGGTCAGCCCCGCCCCCGGCACCGACGCTACGCAATGCACTGTATGTTGCCGACTGTACCGGGCTTAAGCCGGTAAGCCCCGCCCCCATCGCGGTCAGCCCCGCCCCCGGCACCGACGCTACGCAATGCACTGTATGTTGCCGACTGTACCGGGCTTAAGCCGGTAAGCCCCGCCCCCATCGCGGTAAGCCCCGCCCCCGGCACCGACGCTATGCAATGCACTGCATGTTTCCATCTGTACCGGGCTTAAGCCGGTAAGCCCCGCCCCATCGCGGTAAGCCCCGCCCCCGGCACCGACGCTACGCAATGCACTGCAAGTTGCCGACTGTACCGGGCTTAAGCCGGTAAGCCACGCCCCCATCGCGGGGGCATGTTCAATAAAACAAATGGCGGTGCTATGCCATGAGAAGATGAGAAGTAACAGCGGCCCCAGCGCAAAAGGTAACGAAGTGTTGCGTCTGCTGAAGAGGTGGCAGTAAAAATTTCATGTTGTCAACTGTACCAGGCTTAAGCCGGCAGGCCCCGCCCCCAGCCAATGCACGTGGCCAATCATACCAGGCTTAAGCCGGTAAGCCACGCCCCCTGCGCCGACCCAATGCTATGTAATTCACTGCAATGCAATTTGTTTTTTGCCCTTAGTGGGAGTTGAACCCAGGACCCCAGCGCTGCAAGGCTACTGTGCTAACCACTGAGCCACCGTGCTGCCTCTACTCCAGTGCAATTTAAATGGGGGCATGTTTAAAAAACAAGTGGCGGTGCTATGTCATGAGAAGTAGCAGCCGCTTCAGCGCCAAAGGAAATGATGGGTTGCGTCTGCTGAAAAGGTGACAGTAAGCATTGCATGTTGCCATAGTTGCACACTGTACCTGGCATGACGCGGTAAGCCCCGCCCCCATCGCGGTCAGCCCCGCCCCCGGCACCGACGCTACGCAATGCACTGTATGTTGCCGACTGTACCGGGCTTAAGCCGGTAAGCCCCGCCCCCATCGCGGTCAGCCCCGCCCCCGGCACCGACGCTACGCAATGCACTGTATGTTGCCGACTGTACCGGGCTTAAGCCGGTAAGCCCCGCCCCCATCGCGGTAACCGACGCCCAATGCACCCCATCGCGGTAAGCCCCGCCCATCGCCCCCGGCACCGACGCTATGCAATGCACTGCATGTTTCCATCTGTACCGGGCTTAAGCCGGTAAGCCCCGCCCCATCGCGGTAAGCCCCGCCCCCGGCACCGACGCTACGCAATGCACTGCATGTTGCCGACTGTACCGGGCTTAAGCCGGTAAGCCACGCCCCCATCGCGGGGGCATGTTCAATAAAACAAATGGCGGTGCTATGCCATGAGAAGATGAGAAGTAACAGCGGCCCCAGCGCAAAAGGTAACGAAGTGTTGCGTCTGCTGAAGAGGTGGCAGTAAAAATTTCATGTTGTCAACTGTACCAGGCTTAAGCCGGCAGGCCCCGCCCCCAGCCAATGCACGTGGCCAATCATACCAGGCTTAAGCCGGTAAGCCACGCCCCCTGCGCCGACCCAATGCTATGTAATTCACTGCAATGCAATTTGTTTTTTGCCCTTAGTGGGAGTTGAACCCAGGACCCCAGCGCTGCAAGGCTACTGTGCTAACCACTGAGCCACCGTGCTGCCTCTACTCCAGTGCAATTTAAATGGGGGCATGTTT
Organism: Dendropsophus ebraccatus; assembly: GCF_027789765.1. Classification (NCBI taxonomy): domain Eukaryota; kingdom Metazoa; phylum Chordata; class Amphibia; order Anura; family Hylidae; genus Dendropsophus; species Dendropsophus ebraccatus. The sequence goes on along the minus strand of NW_027210089.1, from coordinate 71,117 downwards.
AAAAAACAAGTGGCGGTGCTATGTCATGAGAAGTAGCAGCCGCTTCAGCGCCAAAGGAAATGATGGGTTGCGTCTGCTGAAAAGGTGACAGTAAGCATTGCATGTTGCCATAGTTGCACACTGTACCTGGCATGACGCGGTAAGCCCCGCCCCCATCGCGGTCAGCCCCGCCCCCGGCACCGACGCTACGCAATGCACTGTATGTTGCCGACTGTACCGGGCTTAAGCCGGTAAGCCCCGCCCCCATCGCGGTCAGCCCCGCCCCCGGCACCGACGCTACGCAATGCACTGTATGTTGCCGACTGTACCGGGCTTAAGCCGGTAAGCCCCGCCCCCATCGCGGTAAGCCCCGCCCCCGGCACCGACGCTATGCAATGCACTGCATGTTTCCATCTGTACCGGGCTTAAGCCGGTAAGCCCCGCCCCATCGCGGTAAGCCCCGCCCCCGGCACCGACGCTACGCAATGCACTGCAAGTTGCCGACTGTACCGGGCTTAAGCCGGTAAGCCACGCCCCCATCGCGGGGGCATGTTCAATAAAACAAATGGCGGTGCTATGCCATGAGAAGATGAGAAGTAACAGCGGCCCCAGCGCAAAAGGTAACGAAGTGTTGCGTCTGCTGAAGAGGTGGCAGTAAAAATTTCATGTTGTCAACTGTACCAGGCTTAAGCCGGCAGGCCCCGCCCCCAGCCAATGCACGTGGCCAATCATACCAGGCTTAAGCCGGTAAGCCACGCCCCCTGCGCCGACCCAATGCTATGTAATTCACTGCAATGCAATTTGTTTTTTGCCCTTAGTGGGAGTTGAACCCAGGACCCCAGCGCTGCAAGGCTACTGTGCTAACCACTGAGCCACCGTGCTGCCTCTACTCCAGTGCAATTTAAATGGGGGCATGTTTAAAAAACAAGTGGCGGTGCTATGTCATGAGAAGTAGCAGCCGCTTCAGCGCCAAAGGAAATGATGGGTTGCGTCTGCTGAAAAGGTGACAGTAAGCATTGCATGTTGCCATAGTTGCACACTGTACCGGGCATGACGCGGTAAGCCCCGCCCCCATCGCGGTCAGCCCCGCCCCCGGCACCGACGCTACGCAATGCACTGTATGTTGCCGACTGTACCGGGCTTAAGCCGGTAAGCCCCGCCCCCATCGCGGTCAGCCCCGCCCCCGGCACCGACGCTACGCAATGCACTGTATGTTGCCGACTGTACCGGGCTTAAGCCGGTAAGCCCCGCCCCCATCGCGGTAAGCCCCGCCCCCGGCACCGACGCAATGCAATGCACTGCATGTTTCCATCTGTACCGGGCTTAAGCCGGTAAGCCCCGCCCCATCGCGGTAAGCCCCGCCCCCGGCACCGACGCTACGCAATGCACTGCAAGTTGCCGACTGTACCGGGCTTAAGCCGGTAAGCCACGCCCCCATCGCGGGGGCATGTTCAATAAAACAAATGGCGGTGCTATGCCATGAGAAGATGAGAAGTAACAGCGGCCCCAGCGCAAAAGGTAACGAAGTGTTGCGTCTGCTGAAGAGGTGGCAGTAAAAATTTCATGTTGTCAACTGTACCAGGCTTAAGCCGGCAGGCCCCGCCCCCAGCCAATGCACGTGGCCAATCATACCAGGCTTAAGCCGGTAAGCCACGCCCCCTGCGCCGACCCAATGCTATGTAATTCACTGCAATGCAATTTGTTTTTTGCCCTTAGTGGGAGTTGAACCCAGGACCCCAGCGCTGCAAGGCTACTGTGCTAACCACTGAGCCACCGTGCTGCCTCTACTCCAGTGCAATTTAAATGGGGGCATGTTTAAAAAACAAGTGGCGGTGCTATGTCATGAGAAGTAGCAGCCGCTTCAGCGCCAAAGGAAATGATGGGTTGCGTCTGCTGAAAAGGTGACAGTAAGCATTGCATGTTGCCATAGTTGCACACTGTACCTGGCATGACGCGGTAAGCCCCGCCCCCATCGCGGTCAGCCCCGCCCCCGGCACCGACGCTACGCAATGCACTGTATGTTGCCGACTGTACCGGGCTTAAGCCGGTAAGCCCCGCCCCCATCGCGGTCAGCCCCGCCCCCGGCACCGACGCTACGCAATGCACTGTATGTTGCCGACTGTACCGGGCTTAAGCCGGTAAGCCCCGCCCCCATCGCGGTAAGCCCCGCCCCCGGCACCGACGCTATGCAATGCACTGCATGTTTCCATCTGTACCGGGCTTAAGCCGGTAAGCCCCGCCCCATCGCGGTAAGCCCCGCCCCCGGCACCGACGCTACGCAATGCACTGCAAGTTGCCGACTGTACCGGGCTTAAGCCGGTAAGCCACGCCCCCATCGCGGGGGCATGTTCAATAAAAAAAATGGCGGTGCTATGCCATGAGAAGATGAGAAGTAACAGCGGCCCCAGCGCAAAAGGTAACGAAGTGTTGCGTCTGCTGAAGAGGTGGCAGTAAAAATTTCATGTTGTCAACTGTACCAGGCTTAAGCCGGCAGGCCCCGCCCCCAGCCAATGCACGTGGCCAATCATACCAGGCTTAAGCCGGTAAGCCACGCCCCCTGCGCCGACCCAATGCTATGTAATTCACTGCAATGCAATTTGTTTTTTGCCCTTAGTGGGAGTTGAACCCAGGACCCCAGCGCTGCAAGGCTACTGTGCTAACCACTGAGCCACCGTGCTGCCTCTACTCCAGTGCAATTTAAATGGGGGCATGTTTAAAAAACAAGTGGCGGTGCTATGTCATGAGAAGTAGCAGCCGCTTCAGCGCCAAAGGAAATGATGGGTTGCGTCTGCTGAAAAGGTGACAGTAAGCATTGCATGTTGCCATAGTTGCACACTGTACCTGGCATGACGCGGTAAGCCCCGCCCCCATCGCGGTAAGCCCCGCCCCCGGCACCGACGCTACGCAATGCACTGTATGTTGCCGACTGTACCGGGCTTAAGCCGGTAAGCCCCGCCCCCATCGCGGTCAGCCCCGCCCCCGGCACCGACGCTACGCAATGCACTGTATGTTGCCGACTGTACCGGGCTTAAGCCGGTAAGCCCCGCCCCCATCGCGGTCAGCCCCGCCCCCGGCACCGACGCTACGCAATGCACTGTATGTTGCCGACTGTACCGGGCTTAAGCCGGTAAGCCCCGCCCCCATCGCGGTAAGCCCCGCCCCCGGCACCGACGCTATGCAATGCACTGCATGTTTCCATCTGTACCGGGCTTAAGCCGGTAAGCCCCGCCCCATCGCGGTAAGCCCCGCCCCCGGCACCGACGCTACGCAATGCACTGCAAGTTGCCGACTGTACCGGGCTTAAGCCGGTAAGCCACGCCCCCATCGCGGGGGCATGTTCAATAAAACAAATGGCGGTGCTATGCCATGAGAAGATGAGAAGTAACAGCGGCCCCAGCGCAAAAGGTAACGAAGTGTTGCGTCTGCTGAAGAGGTGGCAGTAAAAATTTCATGTTGTCAACTGTACCAGGCTTAAGCCGGCAGGCCCCGCCCCCAGCCAATGCACGTGGCCAATCATACCAGGCTTAAGCCGGTAAGCCACGCCCCCTGCGCCGACCCAATGCTATGTAATTCACTGCAATGCAATTTGTTTTTTGCCCTTAGTGGGAGTTGAACCCAGGACCCCAGCGCTGCAAGGCTACTGTGCTAACCACTGAGCCACCGTGCTGCCTCTACTCCAGTGCAATTTAAATGGGGGCATGTTTAAAAAACAAGTGGCGGTGCTATGTCATGAGAAGTAGCAGCCGCTTCAGCGCCAAAGGAAATGATGGGTTGCGTCTGCTGAAAAGGTGACAGTAAGCATTGCATGTTGCCATAGTTGCACACTGTACCTGGCATGACGCGGTAAGCCCCGCCCCCATCGCGGTCAGCCCCGCCCCCGGCACCGACGCTACGCAATGCACTGTATGTTGCCGACTGTACCGGGCTTAAGCCGGTAAGCCCCGCCCCCATCGCGGTCAGCCCCGCCCCCGGCACCGACGCTACGCAATGCACTGTATGTTGCCGACTGTACCGGGCTTAAGCCGGTAAGCCCCGCCCCCATCGCGGTAAGCCCCGCCCCCGGCACCGACGCTATGCAATGCACTGCATGTTTCCATCTGTACCGGGCTTAAGCCGGTAAGCCCCGCCCCATCGCGGTAAGCCCCGCCCCCGGCACCGACGCTACGCAATGCACTGCAAGTTGCCGACTGTACCGGGCTTAAGCCGGTAAGCCACGCCCCCATCGCGGGGGCATGTTCAATAAAACAAATGGCGGTGCTATGCCATGAGAAGATGAGAAGTAACAGCGGCCCCAGCGCAAAAGGTAACGAAGTGTTGCGTCTGCTGAAGAGGTGGCAGTAAAAATTTCATGTTGTCAACTGTACCAGGCTTAAGCCGGCAGGCCCCGCCCCCAGCCAATGCACGTGGCCAATCATACCAGGCTTAAGCCGGTAAGCCACGCCCCCTGCGCCGACCCAATGCTATGTAATTCACTGCAATGCAATTTGTTTTTTGCCCTTAGTGGGAGTTGAACCCAGGACCCCAGCGCTGCAAGGCTACTGTGCTAACCACTGAGCCACCGTGCTGCCTCTACTCCAGTGCAATTTAAATGGGGGCATGTTTAAAAAACAAGTGGCGGTGCTATGTCATGAGAAGTAGCAGCCGCTTCAGCGCCAAAGGAAATGATGGGTTGCGTCTGCTGAAAAGGTGACAGTAAGCATTGCATGTTGCCATAGTTGCACACTGTACCTGGCATGACGCGGTAAGCCCCGCCCCCATCGCGGTCAGCCCCGCCCCCGGCACCGACGCTACGCAATGCACTGTATGTTGCCGACTGTACCGGGCTTAAGCCGGTAAGCCCCGCCCCCATCGCGGTCAGCCCCGCCCCCGGCACCGACGCTACGCAATGCACTGTATGTTGCCGACTGTACCGGGCTTAAGCCGGTAAGCCCCGCCCCCATCGCGGTAAGCCCCGCCCCCGGCACCGACGCTATGCAATGCACTGCATGTTTCCATCTGTACCGGGCTTAAGCCGGTAAGCCCCGCCCCATCGCGGTAAGCCCCGCCCCCGGCACCGACGCTACGCAATGCACTGCAAGTTGCCGACTGTACCGGGCTTAAGCCGGTAAGCCACGCCCCCATCGCGGGGGCATGTTCAATAAAACAAATGGCGGTGCTATGCCATGAGAAGATGAGAAGTAACAGCGGCCCCAGCGCAAAAGGTAACGAAGTGTTGCGTCTGCTGAAGAGGTGGCAGTAAAAATTTCATGTTGTCAACTGTACCAGGCTTAAGCCGGCAGGCCCCGCCCCCAGCCAATGCACGTGGCCAATCATACCAGGCTTAAGCCGGTAAGCCACGCCCCCTGCGCCGACCCAATGCTATGTAATTCACTGCAATGCAATTTGTTTTTTGCCCTTAGTGGGAGTTGAACCCAGGACCCCAGCGCTGCAAGGCTACTGTGCTAACCACTGAGCCACCGTGCTGCCTCTACTCCAGTGCAATTTAAATGGGGGCATGTTTAAAAAACAAGTGGCGGTGCTATGTCATGAGAAGTAGCAGCCGCTTCAGCGCCAAAGGAAATGATGGGTTGCGTCTGCTGAAAAGGTGACAGTAAGCATTGCATGTTGCCATAGTTGCACACTGTACCTGGCATGACGCGGTAAGCCCCGCCCCCATCGCGGTCAGCCCCGCCCCCGGCACCGACGCTACGCAATGCACTGTATGTTGCCGACTGTACCGGGCTTAAGCCGGTAAGCCCCGCCCCCATCGCGGTCAGCCCCGCCCCCGGCACCGACGCTACGCAATGCACTGTATGTTGCCGACTGTACCGGGCTTAAGCCGGTAAGCCCCGCCCCCATCGCGGTCAGCCCCGCCCCCGGCACCGACGCTACGCAATGCACTGTATGTTGCCGACTGTACCGGGCTTAAGCCGGTAAGCCCCGCCCCCATCGCGGTAAGCCCCGCCCCCGGCCCCGACGCTATGCAATGCACTGCATGTTTCCATCTGTACCGGGCTTAAGCCGGTAAGCCCCGCCCCATCGCGGTAAGCCCCGCCCCCGGCACCGACGCTACGCAATGCACTGCAAGTTGCCGACTGTACCGGGCTTAAGCCGGTAAGCCACGCCCCCATCGCGGGGGCATGTTCAATAAAACAAATGGCGGTGCTATGCCATGAGAAGATGAGAAGTAACAGCGGCCCCAGCGCAAAAGGTAACGAAGTGTTGCGTCTGCTGAAGAGGTGGCAGTAAAAATTTCATGTTGTCAACTGTACCAGGCTTAAGCCGGCAGGCCCCGCCCCCAGCCAATGCACGTGGCCAATCATACCAGGCTTAAGCCGGTAAGCCACGCCCCCTGCGCCGACCCAATGCTATGTAATTCACTGCAATGCAATTTGTTTTTTGCCCTTAGTGGGAGTTGAACCCAGGACCCCAGCGCTGCAAGGCTACTGTGCTAACCACTGAGCCACCGTGCTGCCTCTACTCCAGTGCAATTTAAATGGGGGCATGTTTAAAAAACAAGTGGCGGTGCTATGTCATGAGAAGTAGCAGCCGCTTCAGCGCCAAAGGAAATGATGGGTTGCGTCTGCTGAAAAGGTGACAGTAAGCATTGCATGTTGCCATAGTTGCACACTGTACCTGGCATGACGCGGTAAGCCCCGCCCCCATCGCGGTCAGCCCCGCCCCCGGCACCGACGCTACGCAATGCACTGTATGTTGCCGACTGTACCGGGCTTAAGCCGGTAAGCCCCGCCCCCATCGCGGTCAGCCCCGCCCCCGGCACCGACGCTACGCAATGCACTGTATGTTGCCGACTGTACCGGGCTTAAGCCGGTAAGCCCCGCCCCCATCGCGGTAAGCCCCGCCCCCGGCACCGACGCTATGCAATGCACTGCATGTTTCCATCTGTACCGGGCTTAAGCCGGTAAGCCCCGCCCCATCGCGGTAAGCCCCGCCCCCGGCACCGACGCTACGCAATGCACTGCAAGTTGCCGACTGTACCGGGCTTAAGCCGGTAAGCCACGCCCCCATCGCGGGGGCATGTTCAATAAAACAAATGGCGGTGCTATGCCATGAGAAGATGAGAAGTAACAGCGGCCCCAGCGCAAAAGGTAACGAAGTGTTGCGTCTGCTGAAGAGGTGGCAGTAAAAATTTCATGTTGTCAACTGTACCAGGCTTAAGCCGGCAGGCCCCGCCCCCAGCCAATGCACGTGGCCAATCATACCAGGCTTAAGCCGGTAAGCCACGCCCCCTGCGCCGACCCAATGCTATGTAATTCACTGCAATGCAATTTGTTTTTTGCCCTTAGTGGGAGTTGAACCCAGGACCCCAGCGCTGCAAGGCTACTGTGCTAACCACTGAGCCACCGTGCTGCCTCTACTCCAGTGCAATTTAAATGGGGGCATGTTTAAAAAACAAGTGGCGGTGCTATGTCATGAGAAGTAGCAGCCGCTTCAGCGCCAAAGGAAATGATGGGTTGCGTCTGCTGAAAAGGTGACAGTAAGCATTGCATGTTGCCATAGTTGCACACTGTACCTGGCATGACGCGGTAAGCCCCGCCCCCATCGCGGTCAGCCCCGCCCCCGGCACCGACGCTACGCAATGCACTGTATGTTGCCGACTGTACCGGGCTTAAGCCGGTAAGCCCCGCCCCCATCGCGGTCAGCCCCGCCCCCGGCACCGACGCTACGCAATGCACTGTATGTTGCCGACTGTACCGGGCTTAAGCCGGTAAGCCCCGCCCCCATCGCGGTAAGCCCCGCCCCCGGCACCGACGCTATGCAATGCACTGCATGTTTCCATCTGTACCGGGCTTAAGCCGGTAAGCCCCGCCCCATCGCGGTAAGCCCCGCCCCCGGCACCGACGCTACGCAATGCACTGCAAGTTGCCGACTGTACCGGGCTTAAGCCGGTAAGCCACGCCCCCATCGCGGGGGCATGTTCAATAAAACAAATGGCGGTGCTATGCCATGAGAAGATGAGAAGTAACAGCGGCCCCAGCGCAAAAGGTAACGAAGTGTTGCGTCTGCTGAAGAGGTGGCAGTAAAAATTTCATGTTGTCAACTGTACCAGGCTTAAGCCGGCAGGCCCCGCCCCCAGCCAATGCACGTGGCCAATCATACCAGGCTTAAGCCGGTAAGCCACGCCCCCTGCGCCGACCCAATGCTATGTAATTCACTGCAATGCAATTTGTTTTTTGCCCTTAGTGGGAGTTGAACCCAGGACCCCAGCGCTGCAAGGCTACTGTGCTAACCACTGAGCCACCGTGCTGCCTCTACTCCAGTGCAATTTAAATGGGGGCATGTTTAAAAAACAAGTGGCGGTGCTATGTCATGAGAAGTAGCAGCCGCTTCAGCGCCAAAGGAAATGATGGGTTGCGTCTGCTGAAAAGGTGACAGTAAGCATTGCATGTTGCCATAGTTGCACACTGTACCTGGCATGACGCGGTAAGCCCCGCCCCCATCGCGGTCAGCCCCGCCCCCGGCACCGACGCTACGCAATGCACTGTATGTTGCCGACTGTACCGGGCTTAAGCCGGTAAGCCCCGCCCCCATCGCGGTCAGCCCCGCCCCCGGCACCGACGCTACGCAATGCACTGTATGTTGCCGACTGTACCGGGCTTAAGCCGGTAAGCCCCGCCCCCATCGCGGTAAGCCCCGCCCCCGGCACCGACGCTATGCAATGCACTGCATGTTTCCATCTGTACCGGGCTTAAGCCGGTAAGCCCCGCCCCATCGCGGTAAGCCCCGCCCCCGGCACCGACGCTACGCAATGCACTGCAAGTTGCCGACTGTACCGGGCTTAAGCCGGTAAGCCACGCCCCCATCGCGGGGGCATGTTCAATAAAACAAATGGCGGTGCTATGCCATGAGAAGATGAGAAGTAACAGCGGCCCCAGCGCAAAAGGTAACGAAGTGTTGCGTCTGCTGAAGAGGTGGCAGTAAAAATTTCATGTTGTCAACTGTACCAGGCTTAAGCCGGCAGGCCCCGCCCCCAGCCAATGCACGTGGCCAATCATACCAGGCTTAAGCCGGTAAGCCACGCCCCCTGCGCCGACCCAATGCTATGTAATTCACTGCAATGCAATTTGTTTTTTGCCCTTAGTGGGAGTTGAACCCAGGACCCCAGCGCTGCAAGGCTACTGTGCTAACCACTGAGCCACCGTGCTGCCTCTACTCCAGTGCAATTTAAATGGGGGCATGTTTAAAAAACAAGTGGCGGTGCTATGTCATGAGAAGTAGCAGCCGCTTCAGCGCCAAAGGAAATGATGGGTTGCGTCTGCTGAAAAGGTGACAGTAAGCATTGCATGTTGCCATAGTTGCACACTGTACCTGGCATGACGCGGTAAGCCCCGCCCCCATCGCGGTCAGCCCCGCCCCCGGCACCGACGCTACGCAATGCACTGTATGTTGCCGACTGTACCGGGCTTAAGCCGGTAAGCCCCGCCCCCATCGCGGTCAGCCCCGCCCCCGGCACCGACGCTACGCAATGCACTGTATGTTGCCGACTGTACCGGGCTTAAGCCGGTAAGCCCCGCCCCCATCGCGGTAAGCCCCGCCCCCGGCACCGACGCTATGCAATGCACTGCATGTTTCCATCTGTACCGGGCTTAAGCCGGTAAGCCCCGCCCCATCGCGGTAAGCCCCGCCCCCGGCACCGACGCTACGCAATGCACTGCAAGTTGCCGACTGTACCGGGCTTAAGCCGGTAAGCCACGCCCCCATCGCGGGGGCATGTTCAATAAAACAAATGGCGGTGCTATGCCATGAGAAGATGAGAAGTAACAGCGGCCCCAGCGCAAAAGGTAACGAAGTGTTGCGTCTGCTGAAGAGGTGGCAGTAAAAATTTCATGTTGTCAACTGTACCAGGCTTAAGCCGGCAGGCCCCGCCCCCAGCCAATGCACGTGGCCAATCATACCAGGCTTAAGCCGGTAAGCCACGCCCCCTGCGCCGACCCAATGCTATGTAATTCACTGCAATGCAATTTGTTTTTTGCCCTTAGTGGGAGTTGAACCCAGGACCCCAGCGCTGCAAGGCTACTGTGCTAACCACTGAGCCACCGTGCTGCCTCTACTCCAGTGCAATTTAAATGGGGGCATGTTTAAAAAACAAGTGGCGGTGCTATGTCATGAGAAGTAGCAGCCGCTTCAGCGCCAAAGGAAATGATGGGTTGCGTCTGCTGAAAAGGTGACAGTAAGCATTGCATGTTGCCATAGTTGCACACTGTACCTGGCATGACGCGGTAAGCCCCGCCCCCATCGCGGTCAGCCCCGCCCCCGGCACCGACGCTACGCAATGCACTGTATGTTGCCGACTGTACCGGGCTTAAGCCGGTAAGCCCCGCCCCCATCGCGGTCAGCCCCGCCCCCGGCACCGACGCTACGCAATGCACTGTATGTTGCCGACTGTACCGGGCTTAAGCCGGTAAGCCCCCCCCCCAGCGCGGTCAGCCCCGCCCCCGGCACCGACGCTACGCAATGCACTGTATGTTGCCGACTGTACCGGGCTTAAGCCGGTAAGCCCCGCCCCCATCGCGGTAAGCCCCGCCCCCGGCACCGACGCTATGCAATGCACTGCATGTTTCCATCTGTACCGGGCTTAAGCCGGTAAGCCCCGCCCCATCGCGGTAAGCCCCGCCCCCGGCACCGACGCTACGCAATGCACTGCAAGTTGCCGACTGTACCGGGCTTAAGCCGGTAAGCCACGCCCCCATCGCGGGGGCATGTTCAATAAAACAAATGGCGGTGCTATGCCATGAGAAGATGAGAAGTAACAGCGGCCCCAGCGCAAAAGGTAACGAAGTGTTGCGTCTGCTGAAGAGGTGGCAGTAAAAATTTCATGTTGTCAACTGTACCAGGCTTAAGCCGGCAGGCCCCGCCCCCAGCCAATGCACGTGGCCAATCATACCAGGCTTAAGCCGGTAAGCCACGCCCCCTGCGCCGACCCAATGCTATGTAATTCACTGCAATGCAATTTGTTTTTTGCCCTTAGTGGGAGTTGAACCCAGGACCCCAGCGCTGCAAGGCTACTGTGCTAACCACTGAGCCACCGTGCTGCCTCTACTCCAGTGCAATTTAAATGGGGGCATGTTTAAAAAACAAGTGGCGGTGCTATGTCATGAGAAGTAGCAGCCGCTTCAGCGCCAAAGGAAATGATGGGTTGCGTCTGCTGAAAAGGTGACAGTAAGCATTGCATGTTGCCATAGTTGCACACTGTACCTGGCATGACGCGGTAAGCCCCGCCCCCATCGCGGTCAGCCCCGCCCCCGGCACCGACGCTACGCAATGCACTGTATGTTGCCGACTGTACCGGGCTTAAGCCGGTAAGCCCCGCCCCCATCGCGGTCAGCCCCGCCCCCGGCACCGACGCTACGCAATGCACTGTATGTTGCCGACTGTACCGGGCTTAAGCCGGTAAGCCCCGCCCCCATCGCGGTAAGCCCCGCCCCCGGCACCGACGCTATGCAATGCACTGCATGTTTCCATCTGTACCGGGCTTAAGCCGGTAAGCCCCGCCCCATCGCGGTAAGCCCCGCCCCCGGCACCGACGCTACGCAATGCACTGCAAGTTGCCGACTGTACCGGGCTTAAGCCGGTAAGCCACGCCCCCATCGCGGGGGCATGTTCAATAAAACAAATGGCGGTGCTATGCCTTGAGAAGATGAGAAGTAACAGCGGCCCCAGCGCAAAAGGTAACGAAGTGTTGCGTCTGCTGAAGAGGTGGCAGTAAAAATTTCATGTTGTCAACTGTACCAGGCTTAAGCCGGCAGGCCCCGCCCCCAGCCAATGCACGTGGCCAATCATACCAGGCTTAAGCCGGTAAGCCACGCCCCCTGCGCCGACCCAATGCTATGTAATTCACTGCAATGCAATTTGTTTTTTGCCCCTTAGTGGGAGTTGAACCCAGGACCCCAGCGCTGCCAGGATACTGTGCTAACCACTGAGCCACCGTGCTGCCTCTACTCCAGTGCAATTTAAATGGGGGCATGTTTAAAAAACACGTGGCGGTGCTATGTCATGAGAAGTAGAAGCCGCTTCAGCGCCAAAGGAACTGATGGGTTGCGTCTGCTGAAAAGGTGACAGTAAGCATTGCATGTTGCCATAGTTGCACACTGTACCTGGCATGACGCGGTAAGCCCCGGGCCCATCGCGGTCAGCCCCGCCCCCGGCACCGACGCTACGCAATGCACTGTATGTTGCCGACTGTACCGGGCTTAAGCCGGTAAGCCCCGCCCCCATCGCGGTCAGCCCCGCCCCCGGCACCGACGCTACGCAATGCACTGTATGTTGCCGACTGTACCGGGCTTAAGCCGGTAAGCCCCGCCCCCATCGCGGTAAGCCCCGCCCCCGGCACCGACGCTATGCAATGCACTGCATGTTTCCATCTGTACCGGGCTTAAGCCGGTAAGCCCCGCCCCATCGCGGTAAGCCCCGCCCCCGGCACCGACGCTACGCAATGCACTGCAAGTTGCCGACTGTACCGGGCTTAAGCCGGTAAGCCACGCCCCCATCGCGGGGGCATGTTCAATAAAACAAATGGCGGTGCTATGCCATGAGAAGATGAGAAGTAACAGCGGCCTCAGCGCAAAAGGTAACGATGGGTTGCGTCTGCTGAAGAGGTGGCAGTAAAAATTTCATGTTGTCAACTGTACCAGGCTTAAGCCGGCAGGCCCCGCCCCCAGCCAATGCACGTGGCCAATCATACCAGGCTTAAGCCGGTAAGCCACGCCCCCTGCGCCGACCCAATGCTATGTAATTCACTGCAATGCAATTTGTTTTTTGCCCTTAGTGGGAGTTGAACCCAGGACCCCAGCGCTGCAAGGCTACTGTGCTAACCACTGAGCCACCGTGCTGCCTCTACTCCAGTGCAATTTAAATGGGGGCATGTTTAAAAAACAAGTGGCGGTGCTATGTCATGAGAAGTAGCAGCCGCTTCAGCGCCAAAGGAAATGATGGGTTGCGTCTGCTGAAAAGGTGACAGTAAGCATTGCATGTTGCCATAGTTGCACACTGTACCTGGCATGACGCGGTAAGCCCCGCCCCCATCGCGGTCAGCCCCGCCCCCGGCACCGACGCTACGCAATGCACTGTATGTTGCCGACTGTACCGGGCTTAAGCCGGTAAGCCCCGCCCCCATCGCGGTCAGCCCCGCCCCCGGCACCGACGCTACGCAATGCACTGTATGTTGCCGACTGTACCGGGCTTAAGCCGGTAAGCCCCGCCCCCATCGCGGTAAGCCCCGCCCCCGGCACCGACGCTATGCAATGCACTGCATGTTTCCATCTGTACCGGGCTTAAGCCGGTAAGCCCCGCCCCATCGCGGTAAGCCCCGCCCCCGGCACCGACGCTAAGCAATGCACTGCAAGTTTCCGACTGTACCGGGCTTAAGCCGGTAAGCCACGCCCCCAACGCGGGGGCATGTTCAATAAAACAAATGGCGGTGCTATGCCATGAGAAGATGAGAAGTAACAGCGGCCCCAGCGCAAAAGGTAACGAAGTGTTGCGTCTGCTGAAGAGGTGGCAGTAAAAATTTCATGTTGTCAACTGTACCAGGCTTAAGCCGGCAGGCCCCGCCCCCAGCCAATGCACGTGGCCAATCATACCAGGCTTAAGCCGGTAAGCCACGCCCCCTGCGCCGACCCAATGCTATGTAATTCACTGCAATGCAATTTGTTTTTTGCCCTTAGTGGGAGTTGAACCCAGGACCCCAGCGCTGCAAGGCTACTGTGCTAACCACCGAGCCACCGTGCTGCCTCTACTCCAGTGCAATTTAAATGGGGGCATGTTTAAAAAACAAGTGGCGGTGCTATGTCATGAGAAGTAGCAGCCGCTTCAGCGCCAAAGGAAATGATGGGTTGCGTCTGCTGAAAAGGTGACAGTAAGCATTGCATGTTGCCATAGTTGCACACTGTACCTGGCATGACGCGGTAAGCCCCGCCCCCATCGCGGTCAGCCCCGCCCCCGGCACCGACGCTACGCAATGCACTGTATGTTGCCGACTGTACCGGGCTTAAGCCGGTAAGCCCCGCCCCCATCGCGGTCAGCCCCGCCCCCGGCACCGACGCTACGCAATGCACTGTATGTTGCCGACTGTACCGGGCTTAAGCCGGTAAGCCCCGCCCCCATCGCGGTAAGCCCCGCCCCCGGCACCGACGCTATGCAATGCACTGCATGTTTCCATCTGTACCGGGCTTAAGCCGGTAAGCCCCGCCCCATCGCGGTAAGCCCCGCCCCCGGCACCGACGCTACGCAATTCACTGCAAGTTGCCGACTGTACCGGGCTTAAGCCGGTAAGCCACGCCCCCATCGCGGGGGCATGTTCAATAAAACAAATGGCGCTGCTATGCCATGAGAAGATGAGAAGTAACAGCGGCCCCAGCGCAAAAGGTAACGAAGTGTTGCGTCTGCTGAAGAGGTGGCAGTAAAAATTTCATGTTGTCAACTGTACCAGGCTTAAGCCGGTAGGCCCCGCCCCCAGCCAATGCACGTGGCCAATCATACCAGGCTTAAGCCGGTAAGCCACGCCCCCTGCGCCGACCCAATGCTATGTAATTCACTGCAATGCAATTTGTTTTTTGCCCTTAGTGGGAGTTGAACCCAGGACCCCAGCGCTGCAAGGCTACTGTGCTAACCACTGAGCCACCGTGCTGCCTCTACTCCAGTGCAATTTAAATGGGGGCATGTTTAAAAAACAAGTGGCGGTGCTATGTCATGAGAAGTAGCAGCCGCTTCAGCGCCAAAGGAAATGATGGGTTGCGTCTGCTGAAAAGGTGACAGTAAGCATTGCATGTTGCCATAGTTGCACACTGTACCTGGCATGACGCGGTAAGCCCCGCCCCCATCGCGGTCAGCCCCGCCCCCGGCACCGACGCTACGCAATGCACTGTATGTTGCCGACTGTACCGGGCTTAAGCCGGTAAGCCCCGCCCCCATCGCGGTCAGCCCCGCCCCCGGCACCGACGCTACGCAATGCACTGTATGTTGCCGACTGTACCGGGCTTAAGCCGGTAAGCCCCGCCCCCATCGCGGTAAGCCCCGCCCCCGGCACCGACGCTATGCAATGCACTGCATGTTTCCATCTGTACCGGGCTTAAGCCGGTAAGCCCCGCCCCATCGCGGTAAGCCCCGCCCCCGGCACCGACGCTACGCAATGCACTGCAAGTTGCCGACTGTACCGGGCTTAAGCCGGTAAGCCACGCCCCCATCGCGGGGGCATGTTCAATAAAAAAAATGGCGGTGCTATGCCATGAGAAGATGAGAAGTAACAGCGGCCCCAGCGCAAAAGGTAACGAAGTGTTGCGTCTGCTGAAGAGGTGGCAGTAAAAATTTCATGTTGTCAACTGTACCAGGCTTAAGCCGGCAGGCCCCGCCCCCAGCCAATGCACGTGGCCAATCATACCAGGCTTAAGCCGGTAAGCCACGCCCCCTGCGCCGACCCAATGCTATGTAATTCACTGCAATGCAATTTGTTTTTTGCCCTTAGTGGGAGTTGAACCCAGGACCCCAGCGCTGCAAGGCTACTGTGCTAACCACTGAGCCACCGTGCTGCCTCTACTCCAGTGCAATTTAAATGGGGGCATGTTTAAAAAACAAGTGGCGGTGCTATGTCATGAGAAGTAGCAGCCGCTTCAGCGCCAAAGGAAATGATGGGTTGCGTCTGCTGAAAAGGTGACAGTAAGCATTGCATGTTGCCATAGTTGCACACTGTACCTGGCATGACGCGGTAAGCCCCGCCCCCATCGCGGTCAGCCCCGCCCCCGGCACCGACGCTACGCAATGCACTGTATGTTGCCGACTGTACCGGGCTTAAGCCGGTAAGCCCCGCCCCCATCGCGGTCAGCCCCGCCCCCGGCACCGACGCTACGCAATGCACTGTATGTTGCCGACTGTACCGGGCTTAAGCCGGTAAGCCCCGCCCCCATCGCGGTAAGCCCCGCCCCCGGCCCCGACGCTATGCAATGCACTGCATGTTTCCATCTGTACCGGGCTTAAGCCGGTAAGCCCCGCCCCAGCGCGGTAAGCCCCGCCCCCGGCACCGACGCTACGCAATGCACTGCAAGTTGCCGACTGTACCGGGCTTAAGCCGGTAAGCCACGCCCCCATCGCGGGGGCATGTTCAATAAAACAAATGGCGGTGCTATGCCATGAGAAGATGAGAAGTAACAGCGGCCCCAGCGCAAAAGGTAACGAAGTGTTGCGTCTGCTGAAGAGGTGGCAGTAAAAATTTCATGTTGTCAACTGTACCAGGCTTAAGCCGGCAGGCCCCGCCCCCAGCCAATGCACGTGGCCAATCATACCAGGCTTAAGCCGGTAAGCCACGCCCCCTGCGCCGACCCAATGCTATGTAATTCACTGCAATGCAATTTGTTTTTTGCCCTTAGTGGGAGTTGAACCCAGGACCCCAGCGCTGCAAGGCTACTGTGCTAACCACTGAGCCACCGTGCTGCCTCTACTCCAGTGCAATTTAAATGGGGGCATGTTTAAAAAACAAGTGGCGGTGCTATGTCATGAGAAGTAGCAGCCGCTTCAGCGCCAAAGGAAATGATGGGTTGCGTCTGCTGAAAAGGTGACAGTAAGCATTGCATGTTGCCATAGTTGCACACTGTACCTGGCATGACGCGGTAAGCCCCGCCCCCATCGCGGTCAGCCCCGCCCCCGGCACCGACGCTACGCAATGCACTGTATGTTGCCGACTGTACCGGGCTTAAGCCGGTAAGCCCCGCCCCCATCGCGGTCAGCCCCGCCCCCGGCACCGACGCTACGCAATGCACTGTATGTTGCCGACTGTACCGGGCTTAAGCCGGTAAGCCCCGCCCCCATCGCGGTAAGCCCCGCCCCCGGCACCGACGCTATGCAATGCACTGCATGTTTCCATCTGTACCGGGCTTAAGCCGGTAAGCCCCGCCCCATCGCGGTAAGCCCCGCCCCCGGCACCGACGCTACGCAATGCACTGCAAGTTGCCGACTGTACCGGGCTTAAGCCGGTAAGCCACGCCCCCATCGCGGGGGCATGTTCAATAAAACAAATGGCGGTGCTATGCCATGAGAAGATGAGAAGTAACAGCGGCCCCAGCGCAAAAGGTAACGAAGTGTTGCGTCTGCTGAAGAGGTGGCAGTAAAAATTTCATGTTGTCAACTGTACCAGGCTTAAGCCGGCAGGCCCCGCCCCCAGCCAATGCACGTGGCCAATCATACCAGGCTTAAGCCGGTAAGCCACGCCCCCTGCGCCGACCCAATGCTATGTAATTCACTGCAATGCAATTTGTTTTTTGCCCTTAGTGGGAGTTGAACCCAGGACCCCAGCGCTGCAAGGCTACTGTGCTAACCACTGAGCCACCGTGCTGCCTCTACTCCAGTGCAATTTAAATGGGGGCATGTTTAAAAAACAAGTGGCGGTGCTATGTCATGAGAAGTAGCAGCCGCTTCAGCGCCAAAGGAAATGATGGGTTGCGTCTGCTGAAAAGGTTACAGTAAGCATTGCATGTTGCCATAGTTGCACACTGTACCTGGCATGACGCGGTAAGCCCCGCCCCCATCGCGGTCAGCCCCGCCCCCGGCACCGACGCTACGCAATGCACTGTATGTTGCCGACTGTACCGGGCTTAAGCCGGTAAGCCCCGCCCCCATCGCGGTCAGCCCCGCCCCCGGCACCGACGCTACGCAATGCACTGTATGTTGCCGACTGTACCGGGCTTAAGCCGGTAAGCCCCGCCCCCATCGCGGTAAGCCCCGCCGCCGGCACCGACGCTATGCAATGCACTGCATGTTTCCATCTGTACCGGGCTTAAGCCGGTAAGCCCCGCCCCATCGCGGTAAGCCCCGCCCCCGGCACCGACGCTACGCAATGCACTGCAAGTTGCCGACTGTACCGGGCTTAAGCCGGTAAGCCACGCCCCCATCGCGGGGGCATGTTCAATAAAACAAATGGCGGTGCTATGCCATGAGAAGATGAGAAGTAACAGCGGCCCCAGCGCAAAAGGTAACGAAGTGTTGCGTCTGCTGAAGAGGTGGCAGTAAAAATTTCATGTTGTCAACTGTACCAGGCTTAAGCCGGCAGGCCCCGCCCCCAGCCAATGCACGTGGCCAATCATACCAGGCTTAAGCCGGTAAGCCACGCCCCCTGCGCCGACCCAATGCTATGTAATTCACTGCAATGCAATTTGTTTTTTGCCCTTAGTGGGAGTTGAACCCAGGACCCCAGCGCTGCAAGGCTACTGTGCTAACCACTGAGCCACCGTGCTGCCTCTACTCCAGTGCAATTTAAATGGGGGCATGTTTAAAAAACAAGTGGCGGTGCTATGTCATGAGAAGTAGCAGCCGCTTCAGCGCCAAAGGAAATGATGGGTTGCGTCTGCTGAAAAGGTGACAGTAAGCATTGCATGTTGCCATAGTTGCACACTGTACCTGGCATGACGCGGTAAGCCCCGCCCCCATCGCGGTCAGCCCCGCCCCCGGCACCGACGCTACGCAATGCACTGTATGTTGCCGACTGTACCGGGCTTAAGCCGGTAAGCCCCGCCCCCATCGCGGTCAGCCCCGCCCCCGGCACCGACGCTACGCAATGCTCTGTATGTTGCCGACTGTACCGGGCTTAAGCCGGTAAGCCCCGCCCCCATCGCGGTAAGCCCCGCCCCCGGCACCGACGCTATGCAATGCACTGCATGTTTCCATCTGTACCGGGCTTAAGCCGGTAAGCCCCGCCCCATCGCGGTAAGCCCCGCCCCCGGCACCGACGCTACGCAATGCACTGCAAGTTGCCGACTGTACCGGGCTTAAGCCGGTAAGCCACGCCCCCATCGCGGGGGCATGTTCAATAAAACAAATGGCGGTGCTATGCCATGAGAAGATGAGAAGTAACAGCGGCCCCAGCGCAAAAGGTAACGAAGTGTTGCGTCTGCTGAAGAGGTGGCAGTAAAAATTTCATGTTGTCAACTGTACCAGGCTTAAGCCGGCAGGCCCCGCCCCCAGCCAATGCACGTGGCCAATCATACCAGGCTTAAGCCGGTAAGCCACGCCCCCTGCGCCGACCCAATGCTATGTAATTCACTGCAATGCAATTTGTTTTTTGCCCTTAGTGGGAGTTGAACCCAGGACCCCAGCGCTGCAAGGCTACTGTGCTAACCACTGAGCCACCGTGCTGCCTCTACTCCAGTGCAATTTAAATGGGGGCATGTTTAAAAAACAAGTGGCGGTGCTATGTCATGAGAAGTAGCAGCCGCTTCAGCGCCAAAGGAAATGATGGGTTGCGTCTGCTGAAAAGGTGACAGTAAGCATTGCATGTTGCCATAGTTGCACACTGTACCTGGCATGACGCGGTAAGCCCCGCCCCCATCGCGGTCAGCCCCGCCCCCGGCACCGACGCTACGCAATGCACTGGAAGTTGCCGACTGTACCGGGCTTAAGCCGGTAAGCCCCGCCCCCATCGCGGTCAGCCCCGCCCCCGGCACCGACGCTACGCAATGCACTGTATGTTGCCGACTGTACCGGGCTTAAGCCGGTAAGCCCCGCCCCCATCGCGGTAAGCCCCGCCCCCGGCACCGACGCTATGCAATGCACTGCATGTTTCCATCTGTACCGGGCTTAAGCCGGTAAGCCCCGCCCCATCGCGGTAAGCCCCGCCCCCGGCACCGACGCTACGCAATGCACTGCAAGTTGCCGACTGTACCGGGCTTAAGCCGGTAAGCCACGCCCCCATCGCGGGGGCATGTTCAATAAAACAAATGGCGGTGCTATGCCATGAGAAGATGAGAAGTAACAGCGGCCCCAGCGCAAAAGGTAACGAAGTGTTGCGTCTGCTGAAGAGGTGGCAGTAAAAATTTCATGTTGTCAACTGTACCAGGCTTAAGCCGGCAGGCCCCGCCCCCAGCCAATGCACGTGGCCAATCATACCAGGCTTAAGCCGGTAAGCCACGCCCCCTGCGCCGACCCAATGCTATGTAATTCACTGCAATGCAATTTGTTTTTTGCCCTTAGTGGGAGTTGAACCCAGGACCCCAGCGCTGCAAGGCTACTGTGCTAACCACTGAGCCACCGTGCTGCCTCTACTCCAGTGCAATTTAAATGGGGGCATGTTTAAAAAACAAGTGGCGGTGCTATGTCATGAGAAGTAGCAGCCGCTTCAGCGCCAAAGGAAATGATGGGTTGCGTCTGCTGAAAAGGTGACAGTAAGCATTGCATGTTGCCATAGTTGCACACTGTACCTGGCATGACGCGGTAAGCCCCGCCCCCATCGCGGTCAGCCCCGCCCCCGGCACCGACGCTACGCAATGCACTGTATGTTGCCGACTGTGTAACCGGGCCCCCATCGCGGTCAGCCCCGCCCCCGGCACCGACGCTACGCAATGCACTGTATGTTGCCGACTGTACCCCCGCCCCCATCGCGGTCAGCCCCGCCCCCGGCACCGACGCTACGCAATGCACTGTATGTTGCCGACTGTACCGGGCTTAAGCCGGTAAGCCACGCCCCCATCGCGGTAAGCCCCGCCCCCGGCACCGACGCTATGCAATGCACTGCATGTTTCCATCTGTACCGGGCTTAAGCCGGTAAGCCCCGCCCCATCGCGGTAAGCCCCGCCCCCGGCACCGACGCTACGCAATGCACTGCAAGTTGCCGACTGTACCGGGCTTAAGCCGGTAAGCCACGCCCCCATCGCGGGGGCATGTTCAATAAAACAAATGGCGGTGCTATGCCATGAGAAGATGAGAAGTAACAGCGGCCCCAGCGCAAAAGGTAACGAAGTGTTGCGTCTGCTGAAGAGGTGGCAGTAAAAATTTCATGTTGTCAACTGTACCAGGCTTAAGCCGGCAGGCCCCGCCCCCAGCCAATGCACGTGGCCAATCATACCAGGCTTAAGCCGGTAAGCCACGCCCCCTGCGCCGACCCAATGCTATGTAATTCACTGCAATGCAATTTGTTTTTTGCCCTTAGTGGGAGTTGAACCCAGGACCCCAGCGCTGCAAGGCTACTGTGCTAACCACTGAGCCACCGTGCTGCCTCTACTCCAGTGCAATTTAAATGGGGGCATGTTTAAAAAACAAGTGGCGGTGCTATGTCATGAGAAGTAGCAGCCGCTTCAGCGCCAAAGGAAATGATGGGTTGCGTCTGCTGAAAAGGTGACAGTAAGCATTGCATGTTGCCATAGTTGCACACTGTACCTGGCATGACGCGGTAAGCCCCGCCCCCATCGCGGTCAGCCCCGCCCCCGGCACCGACGCTACGCAATGCACTGTATGTTGCCGACTGTACCGGGCTTAAGCCGGTAAGCCCCGCCCCCATCGCGGTCAGCCCCGCCCCCGGCACCGACGCTACGCAATGCACTGTATGTTGCCGACTGTACCGGGCTTAAGCCGGTAAGCCCCGCCCCCATCGCGGTAAGCCCCGCCCCCGGCACCGACGCTATGCAATGCACTGCATGTTTCCATCTGTACCGGGCTTAAGCCGGTAAGCCCCGCCCCATCGCGGTAAGCCCCGCCCCCGGCACCGACGCTACGCAATGCACTGCAAGTTGCCGACTGTACCGGGCTTAAGCCGGTAAGCCACGCCCCCATCGCGGGGGCATGTTCAATAAAACAAATGGCGGTGCTATGCCATGAGAAGATGAGAAGTAACAGCGGCCCCAGCGCAAAAGGTAACGAAGTGTTGCGTCTGCTGAAGAGGTGGCAGTAAAAATTTCATGTTGTCAACTGTACCAGGCTTAAGCCGGCAGGCCCCGCCCCCAGCCAATGCACGTGGCCAATCATACCAGGCTTAAGCCGGTAAGCCACGCCCCCTGCGCCGACCCAATGCTATGTAATTCACTGCAATGCAATTTGTTTTTTGCCCTTAGTGGGAGTTGAACCCAGGACCCCAGCGCTGCAAGGCTACTGTGCTAACCACTGAGCCACCGTGCTGCCTCTACTCCAGTGCAATTTAAATGGGGGCATGTTTAAAAAACAAGTGGCGGTGCTATGTCATGAGAAGTAGCAGCCGCTTCAGCGCCAAAGGAAATGATGGGTTGCGTCTGCTGAAAAGGTGACAGTAAGCATTGCATGTTGCCATAGTTGCACACTGTACCTGGCATGACGCGGTAAGCCCCGGCCCCATCGCGGTCAGCCCCGCCCCCGGCACCGACGCTACGCAATGCACTGTATGTTGCCGACTGTACCGGGCTTAAGCCGGTAAGCCCCGCCCCCATCGCGGTCAGCCCCGCCCCCGGCACCGACGCTACGCAATGCACTGTATGTTGCCGACTGTACCGGGCTTAAGCCGGTAAGCCCCGCCCCCATCGCGGTAAGCCCCGCCCCCGGCACCGACGCTATGCAATGCACTGCATGTTTCCATCTGTACCGGGCTTAAGCCGGTAAGCCCCGCCCCATCGCGGTAAGCCCCGCCCCCGGCACCGACGCTACGCAATGCACTGCAAGTTGCCGACTGTACCGGGCTTAAGCCGGTAAGCCACGCCCCCATCGCGGGGGCATGTTCAATAAAACAAATGGCGGTGCTATGCCTTGAGAAGATGAGAAGTAACAGCGGCCCCAGCGCAAAAGGTAACGAAGTGTTGCGTCTGCTGAAGAGGTGGCAGTAAAAATTTCATGTTGTCAACTGTACCAGGCTTAAGCCGGTAAGCCCCGCCCCCAGCCAATGCACGTGGCCAATCATACCAGGCTTAAGCCGGTAAGCCACGCCCCCTGCGCCGACCCAATGCTATGTAATTCACTGCAATGCAATTTCTTTTTTTTTGCCCTTAGTGGGAGTTGAACCCAGGACCCCAGCGCTGCAAGGCTACTGTGCTAACCACTGAGCCACCGTGCTGCCTCTACTCCAGTGCAATTTAAATGGGGGCATGTTTTAAAAACAAGTGGCGGTGCTATGTCATGAGAAGTAGCAGCCGCTTCAGCGCCAAAGGAAATGATGGGTTGCGTCTGCTGAAAAGGTGACAGTAAGCATTGCATGTTGCCATAGTTGCACACTGTACCGGGCATGACGCGGTAAGCCCCGCCCCCATCGCGGTCAGCCCCGCCCCCGGCACCGACGCTACGCAATGCACTGTATGTTGCCGACTGTACCGGGCTTAAGCCGGTAAGCCCCGCCCCCATCGCGGTCAGCCCCGCCCCCGGCACCGACGCTACGCAATGCACTGTATGTTGCCGACTGTACCGGGCTTAAGCCGGTAAGCCCCGCCCCATCGCGGTCAGCCCCGCCCCCGGCACCGACGGCAATGCACTTAAGTACCGGCTTAAGCCCGGTAAGCCCCGCCCCCATCGCGGTAAGCCCCGCCCCCGGCACCGACGCTATGCAATGCACTGCATGTTTCCATCTGTACCGGGCTTAAGCCGGTAAGCCCCGCCCCATCGCGGTAAGCCCCGCCCCCGGCACCGACGCTACGCAATGCACTGCAAGTTGCCGACTGTACCGGGCTTAAGCCGGTAAGCCACGCCCCCATCGCGGGGGCATGTTCAATAAAACAAATGGCGCTGCTATGCCATGAGAAGATGAGAAGTAACAGCGGCCCCAGCGCAAAAGGTAACGAAGTGTTGCGTCTGCTGAAGAGGTGGCAGTAAAAATTTCATGTTGTCAACTGTACCAGGCTTAAGCCGGCAGGCCCCGCCCCCAGCCAATGCACGTGGCCAATCATACCAGGCTTAAGCCGGTAAGCCACGCCCCCTGCGCCGACCCAATGCTATGTAATTCACTGCAATGCAATTTGTTTTTTGCCCTTAGTGGGAGTTGAACCCAGGACCCCAGCGCTGCAAGGCTACTGTGCTAACCACTGAGCCACCGTGCTGCCTCTACTCCAGTGCAATTTAAATGGGGGCATGTTTAAAAAACAAGTGGCGGTGCTATGTCATGAGAAGTAGCAGCCGCTTCAGCGCCAAAGGAAATGATGGGTTGCGTCTGCTGAAAAGGTGACAGTAAGCATTGCATGTTGCCATAGTTGCACACTGTACCTGGCATGACGCGGTAAGCCCCGGCCCCATCGCGGTCAGCCCCGCCCCCGGCACCGACGCTACGCAATGCACTGTATGTTGCCGACTGTACCGGGCTTAAGCCGGTAAGCCCCGCCCCCATCGCGGTCAGCCCCGCCCCCGGCACCGACGCTACGCAATGCACTGTATGTTGCCGACTGTACCGGGCTTAAGCCGGTAAGCCCCGCCCCCATCGCGGTAAGCCCCGCCCCCGGCACCGACGCGATGCAATGCACTGCATGTTTCCATCTGTACCGGGCTTAAGCCGGTAAGCCCCGCCCCATCGCGGTAAGCCCCGCCCCCGGCACCGACGCTACGCAATGCACTGCAAGTTGCCGACTGTACCGGGCTTAAGCCGGTAAGCCACGCCCCCATCGCGGGGGCATGTTCAATAAAACAAATGGCGCTGCTATGCCATGAGAAGATGAGAAGTAACAGCGGCCCCAGCGCAAAAGGTAACGAAGTGTTGCGTCTGCTGAAGAGGTGGCAGTAAAAATTTCATGTTGTCAACTGTACCAGGCTTAAGCCGGCAGGCCCCGCCCCCAGCCAATGCACGTGGCCAATCATACCAGGCTTAAGCCGGTAAGCCACGCCCCCTGCGCCGACCCAATGCTATGTAATTCACTGCAATGCAATTTGTTTTTTGCCCTTAGTGGGAGTTGAACCCAGGACCCCAGCGCTGCAAGGCTACTGTGCTAACCACTGAGCCACCGTGCTGCCTCTACTCCAGTGCAATTTAAATGGGGGCATGTTTAAAAAACACGTGGCGGTGCTATGTCATGAGAAGTAGCAGCCGCTTCAGCGCCAAAGGAAATGATGGGTTGCGTCTGCTGAAAAGGTGACAGTAAGCATTGCATGTTGCCATAGTTGCACACTGTACCTGGCATGACGCGGTAAGCCCCGCCCCCATCGCGGTAAGCCCCGCCCCCGGCACCGACGCTACGCAATGCACTGTATGTTGCCGACTGTACCGGGCTTAAGCCGGTAAGCCCCGCCCCCTCGCGGTCAGCCCCGCCCCCGGCACCGACGCTACGCAATGCACTGTATGTTGCCGACTGTACCGGGCTTAAGCCGGTAAGCCCCGCCCCCATCGCGGTCAGCCCCGCCCCCGGCACCGACGCTACGCAATGCACTGTATGTTGCCGACTGTACCGGGCTTAAGCCGGTAAGCCCCGCCCCCATCGCGGTAAGCCCCGCCCCCGGCACCGACGCTATGCAATGCACTGCATGTTTCCATCTGTACCGGGCTTAAGCCGGTAAGCCCCGCCCCATCGCGGTTAGCCCCGCCCCCGGCACCGACGCTACGCAATGCACTGCAAGTTGCCGACTGTACCGGGCTTAAGCCGGTAAGCCACGCCCCCATCGCGGGGGCATGTTCAATAAAACAAATGGCGGTGCTATGCCTTGAGAAGATGAGAAGTAACAGCGGCCCCAGCGCAAAAGGTAACGAAGTGTTGCGTCTGCTGAAGAGGTGGCAGTAAAAATTTCATGTTGTCAACTGTACCAGGCTTAAGCCGGCAGGCCCCGCCCCCAGCCAATGCACGTGGCCAATCATACCAGGCTTAAGCCGGTAAGCCACGCCCCCTGCGCCGACCCAATGCTATGTAATTCACTGCAATGCAATTTGTTTTTTGCCCTTAGTGGGAGTTGAACCCAGGACCCCAGCGCTGCAAGGCTACTGTGCTAACCACTGAGCCACCGTGCTGCCTCTACTCCAGTGCAATTTAAATGGGGGCATGTTTAAAAAACAAGTGGCGGTGCTATGTCATGAGAAGTAGCAGCCGCTTCAGCGCCAAAGGAAATGATGGGTTGCGTCTGCTGAAAAGGTGACAGTAAGCATTGCATGTTGCCATAGTTGCACACTGTACCTGGCATGACGCGGTAAGCCCCGCCCCCATCGCGGTCAGCCCCGCCCCCGGCACCGACGCTACGCAATGCACTGTATGTTGCCGACTGTACCGGGCTTAAGCCGGTAAGCCCCGCCCCCATCGCGGTCAGCCCCGCCCCCGGCACCGACGCTACGCAATGCACTGTATGTTGCCGACTGTACCGGGCTTAAGCCGGTAAGCCCCGCCCCCATCGCGGTAAGCCCCGCCCCCGGCACCGACGCTATGCAATGCACTGCATGTTTCCATCTGTACCGGGCTTAAGCCGGTAAGCCCCGCCCCATCGCGGTAAGCCCCGCCCCCGGCACCGACGCTACGCAATTCACTGCAAGTTGCCGACTGTACCGGGCTTAAGCCGGTAAGCCACGCCCCCATCGCGGGGGCATGTTCAATAAAACAAATGGCGGTGCTATGCCATGAGAAGATGAGAAGTAACAGCGGCCCCAGCGCAAAAGGTAACGAAGTGTTGCGTCTGCTGAAGAGGTGGCAGTAAAAATTTCATGTTGTCAACTGTACCAGGCTTAAGCCGGCAGGCCCCGCCCCCAGCCAATGCACGTGGCCAATCATACCAGGCTTAAGCCGGTAAGCCACGCCCCCTGCGCCGACCCAATGCTATGTAATTCACTGCAATGCAATTTGTTTTTTGCCCTTAGTGGGAGTTGAACCCAGGACCCCAGCGCTGCAAGGCTACTGTGCTAACCACTGAGCCACCGTGCTGCCTCTACTCCAGTGCAATTTAAATGGGGGCATGTTTAAAAAACAAGTGGCGGTGCTATGTCATGAGAAGTAGCAGCCGCTTCAGCGCCAAAGGAAATGATGGGTTGCGTCTGCTGAAAAGGTGACAGTAAGCATTGCATGTTGCCATAGTTGCACACTGTACCGGGCATGACGCGGTAAGCCCCGCCCCCATCGCGGTCAGCCCCGCCCCCGGCACCGACGCTACGCAATGCACTGTATGTTGCCGACTGTACCGGGCTTAAGCCGGTAAGCCCCGCCCCCATCGCGGTCAGCCCCGCCCCCGGCACCGACGCTACGCAATGCACTGTATGTTGCCGACTGTACCGGGCTTAAGCCGGTAAGCCCCGCCCCCATCGCGGTCAGCCCCGCCCCGGCACCGACGCTACGCAATGCACTGTAACTGTACCGGGCTTAAGCCGGTAAGCCCCCCCCATCGCGGTAAGCCCCGCCCCCGGCACCGACGCTATGCAATGCACTGCATGTTTCCATCTGTACCGGGCTTAAGCCGGTAAGCCCCGCCCCATCGCGGTAAGCCCCGCCCCCGGCACCGACGCTACGCAATGCACTGCAAGTTGCCGACTGTACCGGGCTTAAGCCGGTAAGCCACGCCCCCATCGCGGGGGCATGTTCAATAAAACAAATGGCGCTGCTATGCCATGAGAAGATGAGAAGTAACAGCGGCCCCAGCGCAAAAGGTAACGAAGTGTTGCGTCTGCTGAAGAGGTGGCAGTAAAAATTTCATGTTGTCAACTGTACCAGGCTTAAGCCGGCAGGCCCCGCCCCCAGCCAATGCACGTGGCCAATCATACCAGGCTTAAGCCGGTAAGCCACGCCCCCTGCGCCGACCCAATGCTATGTAATTCACTGCAATGCAATTTGTTTTTTGCCCTTAGTGGGAGTTGAACCCAGGACCCCAGCGCTGCAAGGCTACTGTGCTAACCACTGAGCCACCGTGCTGCCTCTACTCCAGTGCAATTTAAATGGGGGCATGTTTAAAAAACAAGTGGCGGTGCTATGTCATGAGAAGTAGCAGCCGCTTCAGCGCCAAAGGAAATGATGGGTTGCGTCTGCTGAAAAGGTGACAGTAAGCATTGCATGTTGCCATAGTTGCACACTGTACCTGGCATGACGCGGTAAGCCCCGCCCCCATCGCGGTCAGCCCCGCCCCCGGCACCGACGCTACGCAATGCACTGTATGTTGCCGACTGTACCGGGCTTCAGCCGGTAAGCCCCGCCCCCATCGCGGTCAGCCCCGCCCCCGGCACCGACGCTACGCAATGCACTGTATGTTGCCGACTGTACCGGGCTTAAGCCGGTAAGCCCCGCCCCCATCGCGGTAAGCCCCGCCCCCGGCACCGACGCTATGCAATGCACTGCATGTTTCCATCTGTACCGGGCTTAAGCCGGTAAGCCCCGCCCCATCGCGGTAAGCCCCGCCCCGGCACCGACGCTACGCAATGCACTGCAAGTTGCCGACTGTACCGGGCTTAAGCCGGTAAGCCACGCCCCCATCGCGGGGGCATGTTCAATAAAACAAATGGCGCTGCTATGCCATGAGAAGATGAGAAGTAACAGCGGCCCCAGCGCAAAAGGTAACGAAGTGTTGCGTCTGCTGAAGAGGTGGCAGTAAAAATTTCATGTTGTCAACTGTACCAGGCTTAAGCCGGCAGGCCCCGCCCCCAGCCAATGCACGTGGCCAATCATACCAGGCTTAAGCCGGTAAGCCACGCCCCCTGCGCCGACCCAATGCTATGTAATTCACTGCAATGCAATTTGTTTTTTGCCCTTAGTGGGAGTTGAACCCAGGACCCCAGCGCTGCAAGGCTACTGTGCTAGCCACTGAGCCACCGTGCTGCCTCTACTCCAGTGCAATTTAAATGGGGGCATGTTTAAAAAACAAGTGGCGGTGCTATGTCATGAGAAGTAGCAGCCGCTTCAGCGCCAAAGGAAATGATGGGTTGCGTCTGCTGAAAAGGTGACAGTAAGCATTGCATGTTGCCATAGTTGCACACTGTACCTGGCATGACGCGGTAAGCCCCGCCCCCATCGCGGTCAGCCCCGCCCCCGGCACCGACGCTACGCAATGCACTGTATGTTGCCGACTGTACCGGGCTTAAGCCGGTAAGCCCCGCCCCCATCGCGGTCAGCCCCGCCCCCGGCACCGACGCTACGCAATGCACTGTATGTTGCCGACTGTACCGGGCTTAAGCCGGTAAGCCCCGCCCCCAACGCGGTAAGCCCCGCCCCCGGCACCGACGCTATGCAATGCACTGCATGTTTCCATCTGTACCGGGCTTAAGCCGGTAAGCCCCGCCCCATCGCGGTAAGCCCCGCCCCCGGCACCGACGCTACGCAATGCACTGCAAGTTGCCGACTGTACCGGGCTTAAGCCGGTAAGCCACGCCCCCATCGCGGGGGCATGTTCAATAAAACAAATGGCGCTGCTATGCCATGAGAAGATGAGAAGTAACAGCGGCCCCAGCGCAAAAGGTAACGAAGTGTTGCGTCTGCTGAAGAGGTGGCAGTAAAAATTTCATGTTGTCAACTGTACCAGGCTTAAGCCGGCAGGCCCCGCCCCCAGCCAATGCACGTGGCCAATCATACCAGGCTTAAGCCGGTAAGCCACGCCCCCTGCGCCGACCCAATGCTATGTAATTCACTGCAATGCAATTTGTTTTTTGCCCTTAGTGGGAGTTGAACCCAGGACCCCAGCGCTGCAAGGCTACTGTGCTAACCACTGAGCCACCGTGCTGCCTCTACTCCAGTGCAATTTAAATGGGGTCATGTTTAAAAAACAAGTGGCGGTGCTATGTCATGAGAAGTAGCAGCCGCTTCAGCGCCAAAGGAAATGATGGGTTGCGTCTGCTGAAAAGGTGACAGTAAGCATTGCATGTTGCCATAGTTGCACACTGTACCTGGCATGACGCGGTAAGCCCCGCCCCCATCGCGGTCAGCCCCGCCCCCGGCACCGACGCTACGCAATGCACTGTATGTTGCCGACTGTACCGGGCTTAAGCCGGTAAGCCCCGCCCCCATCGCGGTCAGCCCCGCCCCCGGCACCGACGCTACGCAATGCACTGTATGTTGCCGACTGTACCGGGCTTAAGCCGGTAAGCCCCGCCCCCATCGCGGTAAGCCCCGCCCCCGGCACCGACGCTATGCAATGCACTGCATGTTTCCATCTGTACCGGGCTTAAGCCGGTAAGCCCCGCCCCATCGCGGTAAGCCCCGCCCCCGGCACCGACGCTACGCAATGCACTGCAAGTTGCCGACTGTACCGGGCTTAAGCCGGTAAGCCACGCCCCCATCGCGGGGGCATGTTCAATAAAACAAATGGCGCTGCTATGCCATGAGAAGATGAGAAGTAACAGCGGCCCCAGCGCAAAAGGTAACGAAGTGTTGCGTCTGCTGAAGAGGTGGCAGTAAAAATTTCATGTTGTCAACTGTACCAGGCTTAAGCCGGCAGGCCCCGCCCCCAGCCAATGCACGTGGCCAATCATACCAGGCTTAAGCCGGTAAGCCACGCCCCCTGCGCCGACCCAATGCTATGTAATTCACTGCAATGCAATTTGTTTTTTGCCCTTAGTGGGAGTTGAACCCAGGACCCCAGCGCTGCAAGGCTACTGTGCTAACCACTGAGCCACCGTGCTGCCTCTACTCCAGTGCAATTTAAATGGGGTCATGTTTAAAAAACAAGTGGCGGTGCTATGTCATGAGAAGTAGCAGCCGCTTCAGCGCCAAAGGAAATGATGGGTTGCGTCTGCTGAAAAGGTGACAGTAAGCATTGCATGTTGCCATAGTTGCACACTGTACCTGGCATGACGCGGTAAGCCCCGCCCCCATCGCGGTCAGCCCCGCCCCGGCACCGACGCTACGCAATGCACTGTATGTTGCCGACTGTACCGGGCTTAAGCCGGTAAGCCCCGCCCCCATCGCGGTAAGCCCCGCCCCCGGCACCGACGCTACGCAATGCACTGTATGTTGCCGACTGTACCGGGCTTAAGCCGGTAAGCCCCGCCCCCATCGCGGTCAGCCCCGCCCCCGGCACCGACGCTACGCAATGCACTGTATGTTGCCGACTGTACCGGGCTTAAGCCGGTAAGCCCCGCCCCATCGCGGTAAGCCCCGCCCCCGGCACCGACGCTATGCAATGCACTGCATGTTTCCATCTGTACCGGGCTTAAGCCGGTAAGCCCCGCCCCATCGCGGTAAGCCCCGCCCCCGGCACCGACGCTACGCAATGCACTGCAAGTTGCCGACTGTACCGGGCTTAAGCCGGTAAGCCACGCCCCCATCGCGGGGGCATGTTCAATAAAACAAATGGCGCTGCTATGCCATGAGAAGATGAGAAGTAACAGCGGCCCCAGCGCAAAAGGTAACGAAGTGTTGCGTCTGCTGAAGAGGTGGCAGTAAAAATTTCATGTTGTCAACTGTACCAGGCTTAAGCCGGCAGGCCCCGCCCCCAGCCAATGCACGTGGCCAATCATACCAGGCTTAAGCCGGTAAGCCACGCCCCCTGCGCCGACCCAATGCTATGTAATTCACTGCAATGCAATTTGTTTTTTGCCCTTAGTGGGAGTTGAACCCAGGACCCCAGCGCTGCAAGGCTACTGTGCTAACCACTGAGCCACCGTGCTGCCTCTACTCCAGTGCAATTTAAATGGGGGCATGTTTAAAAAACACGTGGCGGTGCTATGTCATGAGAAGTAGCAGCCGCTTCAGCGCCAAAGGAAATGATGGGTTGCGTCTGCTGAAAAGGTGACAGTAAGCATTGCATGTTGCCATAGTTGCACACTGTACCTGGCATGACGCGGTAAGCCCCGCCCCCATCGCGGTCAGCCCCGCCCCGGCACCGACGCTACGCAATGCACTGTATGTTGCCGACTGTACCGGGCTTAAGCCGGTAAGCCCCGCCCCATCGCGGTCAGCCCCGCCCCGGCACCGACGCTACGCAATGCACTGTATGTTGCCGACTGTACCGGGCTTAAGCCGGTAAGCCCGCCCCCATCGCGGTAAGCCCCGCCCCCGGCACCGACGCTATGCAATGCACTGGATGTTTCCATCTGTACCGGGCTTAAGCCGGTAAGCCCCGCCCCATCGCGGTAAGCCCCGCCCCCGGCACCGACGCTACGCAATGCACTGCAAGTTGCCGACTGTACCGGGCTTAAGCCGGTAAGCCACGCCCCCATCGCGGGGGCATGTTCAATAAAACAAATGGCGCTGCTATGCCATGAGAAGATGAGAAGTAACAGCGGCCCCAGCGCAAAAGGTAACGAAGTGTTGCGTCTGCTGAAGAGGTGGCAGTAAAAATTTCATGTTGTCAACTGTACCAGGCTTAAGCCGGCAGGCCCCGCCCCCAGCCAATGCACGTGGCCAATCATACCAGGCTTAAGCCGGTAAGCCACGCCCCCTGCGCCGACCCAATGCTATGTAATTCACTGCAATGCAATTTGTTTTTTGCCCTTAGTGGGAGTTGAACCCCGTACCCCAGCGCTGCAAGGCTACTGTGCTAACCACTGAGCCACCGTGCTGCCTCTACTCCAGTGCAATTTAAATGGGGGCATGTTTAAAAAACAAGTGGCGGTGCTATGTCATGAGAAGTAGCAGCCGCTTCAGCGCCAAAGGAAATGATGGGTTGCGTCTGCTGAAAAGGTGACAGTAAGCATTGCATGTTGCCATAGTTGCACACTGTACCTGGCATGACGCGGTAAGCCCCGCCCCCATCGCGGTCAGCCCCGCCCCCGGCACCGACGCTACGCAATGCACTGTATGTTGCCGACTGTACCGGGCTTAAGCCGGTAAGCCCCGCCCCCATCGCGGTCAGCCCCGCCCCGGCACCGACGCTACGCAATGCACTGTACCCGGGCTTAAGCCGGTAAGCCCCGCCCCCATCGCGGTCAGCCCCGCCCCGGCACCGACGCTACGCAATGCACTGTATGTTCACTGTACCGGGCTAAGCGGTAAGCCCGCCCCCATCGCGGTAAGCCCCGCCCCCGGCACCGACGCTATGCAATGCACTGCATGTTTCCATCTGTACCGGGCTTAAGCCGGTAAGCCCCGCCCCATCGCGGTTAGCCCCGCCCCCGGCACCGACGCTACGCAATGCACTGCAAGTTGCCGACTGTACCGGGCTTAAGCCGGTAAGCCACGCCCCCATCGCGGGGGCATGTTCAATAAAACAAATGGCGTGCTATGCCATGAGAAGATGAGAAGTAACAGCGGCCCCAGCGCAAAAGGTAACGAAGTGTTGCGTCTGCTGAAGAGGTGGCAGTAAAAATTTCATGTTGTCAACTGTACCAGGCTTAAGCCGGCAGGCCCCGCCCCCAGCCAATGCACGTGGCCAATCATACCAGGCTTAAGCCGGTAAGCCACGCCCCCTGCGCCGACCCAATGCTATGTAATTCACTGCAATGCAATTTGTTTTTGCCCTTAGTGGGAGTTGAACCCAGGACCCCAGCGCTGCAAGGCTACTGTGCTAACCACTGAGCCACCGTGCTGCCTCTACTCCAGTGCAATTTAAATGGGGTCATGTTTAAAAAACAAGTGGCGGTGCTATGTCATGAGAAGTAGCAGCCGCTTCAGCGCCAAAGGAAATGATGGGTTGCGTCTGCTGAAAAGGTGACAGTAAGCATTGCATGTTGCCATAGTTGCACACTGTACCTGGCATGACGCGGTAAGCCCCGCCCCCATCGCGGTCAGCCCCGCCCCGGCACCGACGCTACGCAATGCACTGTATGTTGCCGACTGTACCGGGCTTAAGCCGGTAAGCCCCGCCCCCATCGCGGTCAGCCCCGCCCCCGGCACCGACGCTACGCAATGCACTGTATGTTGCCGACTGTACCGGGCTTAAGCCGGTAAGCCCCGCCCCCATCGCGGTAAGCCCCGCCCCGGCACCGACGCTATGCAATGCACTGCATGTTTCCATCTGTACCGGGCTTAAGCCGGTAAGCCCCGCCCCATCGCGGTAAGCCCCCCCCCCCCGGCACCGACGCTACGCAATGCACTGCAAGTTGCCGACTGTACCGGGCTTAAGCCGGTAAGCCACGCCCCATCGCGGGGGCATGTTCAATAAAACAAATGGCGCTGCTATGCCATGAGAAGATGAGAAGTAACAGCGGCCCCAGCGCAAAAGGTAACGAAGTGTTGCGTCTGCTGAAGAGGTGGCAGTAAAAATTTCATGTTGTCAACTGTACCAGGCTTAAGCCGGCAGGCCCCGCCCCCAGCCAATGCACGTGGCCAATCATACCAGGCTTAAGCCGGTAAGCCACGCCCCCTGCGCCGACCCAATGCTATGTAATTCACTGCAATGCAATTTGTTTTTTGCCCTTAGTGGGAGTTGAACCCAGGACCCCAGCGCTGCAAGGCTACTGTGCTAACCACTGAGCCACCGTGCTGCCTCTACTCCAGTGCAATTTAAATGGGGCATGTTTAAAAAACAAGTGGCGGTGCTATGTCATGAGAAGTAGCAGCCGCTTCAGCGCCAAAGGAAATGATGGGTTGCGTCTGCTGAAAAGGTGACAGTAAGCATTGCATGTTGCCATAGTTGCACACTGTACCGGGCATGACGCGGTAAGCCCCGCCCCCATCGCGGTCAGCCCGCCCCCGGCACCGACGCTACGCAATGCACTGTATGTTGCCGACTGTACCGGGCTTAAGCCGGTAAGCCCCGCCCCCATCGCGGTAAGCCCCGCCCCCGGCACCGACGCTATGCAATGCACTGCATGTTGCCCACTGTACCGGGCTTAAGCCGGTAAGCCCCGCCCCCATCGCGGTAAGCCCCGCCCCCGGCACCGACGCTACGCAATGCACTGCAAGTTGCCGACTGTACCGGGCTTAAGCCGGTAAGCCCCGCCCCCATCGCGGGGGCATGTTCAATAAAACAAATGGCGCTGCTATGCCATGAGAAGATGAGAAAGTAACAGCGCCCCATCGCGCAAAGGTAACGAAGTGCTGCGTATGCATGAAGAGGTGGCAGTAAAAATTTCATGTTGTCAACTGTACCAGGCTTAAGCGGCAGGCACCGCCCCCAGCCAATGCACGTGGCCAATCATAACAGGCTTAAGCGGTAAGCCACCCCCCTGCGCCGACCAATGCTATGAATTCACTGCAATGCAATTTGTTTTGTGCCCCTTAGTGGGAGTTGAACCAGGACCCCAGCGCAGCAAGGCTACTGTGCTAACCACTGAGCCACCGTGCTGCCTCTACTCCAGTGCAATTTAAATGGGGGCATGTTTAAAAAAACACGTGGTGGTGCTTGGTGCATGAGAAGTAGCAGCCCCTTCAGCGCCAAAGGAAAATGTGGGTTGCGTCTGCTGGAAAGGTGACAGTAAGCATTGCATGTTGCCATAGTTGCACATTGGTACCTGGCATGACGCGGTAAGCCCGAAACCCCATCGCGGTCAGACCCGCCAACGGCAACCGAACGGCTGGACTTTGCGGCCAATGCACCCACTGTATGGTTGCCGACTGGACCGGGCTTAAGACCGGTAAGCCCCGCCCCCATCGCTTAGGCCCCCCCCCGGCACCACGCTCGCAATGCACTGTATGTTCCATCTGTAGGGCTTATACCGGTAAGCCCAGACCAAATCGTTGCCCCGCCACCGGCACCGACGTCCGCAATTTGGAAGTGCCCTGGACCGGGCTAAAGCCGGAAGGCACGCTCCGCATCGAGGGGCATGTTCTTAAAACAAATGGCCGACATGCCATGAGAAGATGAAAACCGACCCGCCCACAAAAGGTTCGAAGTTTGCTCTGCTGAAGAAGTGGCAGTCTAGTTTATGTGTGCCAAAATGTGTCAGGATTGAAGCTACGGCAGGCCCGTGGCCGCGGAACAAAGTGCGCGTGAACCAATCATCCAGTCTAAGTGTAAGCCACGCCCCCTTCGCCGACAATGCTATGTATTCTCTGCAATGCATTTGTTTAGAGACCCTTTCTGGATTGAGACCCAAGGGCCCCTACGAGCGCAACTGTGGCTAACCGCTGGACACACCGTGCTGGACCTCGTCCCGGTGCCATTTAACAGGGATCTCCATAGGGAAACTTTGGCGGGCACGTCGGGAGAAGTGGACCTCTTCGGTGCCACAGGAAATCCATGGGACCCTGGGAAAAGGGACACCACCCTTGAATGTGCCATAGTTGCACCTGTACCTGGCTTGACGCGGTACGCCCCGGCCCCTCGCGGTAGCCGGGCCCTCGGGACCAACTCCACGAAAGGGCTTTATTTTGGCCAAAGTGGACCGGGCCAAACCTTAACCCCGCCCCGTATCTCCGGTTTTCTTAGGGCCACACTAATAAGACTACCATCGTTCGAAATGCACATGTAGGGCTATCTACCTAGGGAGTTTGGGGGTTACCATGACCCGGTCCAAATCCGCCGGACCGCACTTTGGAACGGTGCCGCTCCCGGCCAAGGCACCTAAAGATCCGCATAGGCTCGCTGAGCTCCCAGGACAATTGGCTCTTACCTCTAGGAAGGGCAGGCTCCGCACTTGCACGGCCGAGGAGCGGCAAAACCAAAACCGACATGCCCCCACCCGATGCACCTCCCGGGGTGTCACAAAATTCGAGCCCGGGCTCATTCGAAAGCCAAGTATCTCTAGTTTATGTGTGCCAAAATGTGTCAGGATTGGAGCTACGGCGGGCCCGTGGCCGCGGAACAAAGTGCGCGGAACCGCATGAAAAATCGTCTAAGTGTCAAATGCATTGAAATCGCCTTAGGAAATTTCACCGACTTTGCTGCTCTATATCTCGCGTGCCTTTTGGGCTAGAGACTCGTTTCTGGTGTTGGTGCAGAGCCCAAGTCCTCCCCTACGAGCTCACCAAAGGGCGTGTGGCTCACACTTATGGCCGGGACACAGTACCGGGAGAAGTGGACCTCGTCCCGGTGACCATTTAACATTGGAATCTCCATAGGGAAACTTTAACATGGGAAACGCCATAGGGAATGTGGACCGACTTTGCGGCCCTATATCTCCCGAATCCTTGGGGCTAGGGACTAGCTTTCACCACCCTCGTGGAGTCCCAAGTCTCCTCTACAAAGTGAGTGGCTTTAATTTTGTACGCCACGAAAGGCGGCTGCTCGGTACCGGGCCAAAGTGGACCTTCGCGGCCAAATCTTGACCTATTTTGGCCCCGCGTATCTCCGGTTTTCTTAGGGCCACACTAATAAGACTACCATCGTTCGAAAGTGCACATGTAGGGCTATCTACCTAGGGAGTTGGGGCAAATCGGTTACCATGACCCGGTCCAAATCCGCCGGACCGCACTTTGGAACGGTGCCGCTCCGCGACCAAGGCACCTAAAGATCCGCGGATAGGCTCGCTGAGCTCCCAGGACACTTGGCTCTTACCTCTAGGAAGGGCAGGCTCCGCACTTGCACGGCCGAGGAGCGGCAAAACCAAAACCGACATGCCCCCACCCGATGCACCTTCCGGGGTGACAAAAATTCGAGCCCGGGCTCATTCGAAAGCCAAGTATCTCTAGTTTATGTGTGCCAAAATGTGTCAGGATTGGAGCTACGGCGGGCCCGTGGCCGCGGAACAAAGTGCGCGGAACCGCATGAAAAATCGTCTAAGTGTCAAATGCATTGAAATCGCCTTAGGAAATTTCACCGACTTTGCTGCTCTATATCTCGCGTGCCTTTTGGGCTAGAGACTCGTTTCTGGTGTTGGTGCAGAGCCCAAGTCCTCCCCTACGAGCTCACCAAAGGGCGTGTGGCTCACACTTATGGCCGGGACACAGTACCGGGAGAAGTGGACCTCGTCCCGGTGACCATTTAACATTGGAATCTCCATAGGGAAACTTTAACATGGGAAACGCCTTAGGGAATGTGGACCGACTTTGCGGCCCTATATCTCCCGAATCCTTGGGGCTAGGGACTAGCTTTCACCACCCTCGTGGAGTCCCAAGTCTCCTCTACAAAGTGAGTGGCTTTAATTTTGTACGCCACGAAAGGCGGCTGCTCGGTACCGGGCCAAAGTGGACCTTCGCGGCCAAATCTTGACCTATTTTGGCCCCGCGTATCTCCGGTTTTCTTAGGGCCACACTAATAAGACTACCATCGTTCGAAAGTGCACATGTAGGGCTATCTACCTAGGGAGTTGGGGCAAATCGGTTACCATGACCCGGTCCAAATCCGCCGGACCGCACTTTGGAACGGTGCCGCTCCGCGACCAAGGCACCTAAAGATCCGCGGATAGGCTCGCTGAGCTCCCAGGACACTTGGCTCTTACCTCTAGGAAGGGCAGGCTCCGCACTTGCACGGCCGAGGAGCGGCAAAACCAAAACCGACATGCCCCCACCCGATGCACCTTCCCGGGGTGACAAAAATTCGAGCCCGGGCTCATTCGAAAGCCAAGTATCTCTAGTTTATGTGTGCCAAAATGTGTCAGGATTGGAGCTACGGCGGGCCCGTGGCCGCGGAACAAAGTGCGCGGAACCGCATGAAAAATCGTCTAAGTGTCAAATGCATTGAAATCGCCTTAGGAAATTTCACCGACTTTGCTGCTCTATATCTCGCGTGCCTTTTGGGCTAGAGACTCGTTTCTGGTGTTGGTGCAGAGCCCAAGTCCTCCCCTACGAGCTCACCAAAGGGCGTGTGGCTCACACTTATGGCCGGGACACAGTACCGGGAGAAGTGGACCTCGTCCCGGTGACCATTTAACATTGGAATCTCCATAGGGAAACTTTAACATGGGAAACGCCATAGGGAATGTGGACCGACTTTGCGGCCCTATATCTCCCGAATCCTTGGGGCTAGGGACTAGCTTTCACCACCCTCGTGGAGTCCCAAGTCTCCTCTACAAAGTGAGTGGCTTTAATTTTGTACGCCACGAAAGGCGGCTGCTCGGTACCGGGCCAAAGTGGACCTTCGCGGCCAAATCTTGACCTATTTTGGCCCCGCGTATCTCCGGTTTTCTTAGGGCCACACTAATAAGACTACCATCGTTCGAAAGTGCACATGTAGGGCTATCTACCTAGGGAGTTTGGGGCAAATCGGTTACCATGACCCGGTCCAAATCCGCCGGACCGCACTTTGGAACGGTGCCGCTCCGCGACCAAGGCACCTAAAGATCCGCGGATAGGCTCGCTGAGCTCCCAGGACACTTGGCTCTTACCTCTAGGAAGGGCAGGCTCCGCACTTGCACGGCCGAGGAGCGGCAAAACCAAAACAGACATGCCCCCACCCGATGCACCTTCCCGGGGTGACAAAAATTCGAGCCCGGGCTCATTCGAAAGCCAAGTATCTCTAGTTTATGTGTGCCAAAATGTGTCAGGATTGGAGCTACGGCGGGCCCGTGGCCGCGGAACAAAGTGCGCGGAACCGCATGAAAAATCGTCTAAGTGTCAAATGCATTGAAATCGCCTTAGGAAATTTCACCGACTTTGCTGCTCTATATCTCGCGTGCCTTTTGGGCTAGAGACTCGTTTCTGGTGTTGGTGCAGAGCCCAAGTCCTCCCCTACGAGCTCACCAAAGGGCGTGTGGCTCACACTTATGGCCGGGACACAGTACCGGGAGAAGTGGACCTCGTCCCGGTGACCATTTAACATTGGAATCTCCATAGGGAAACTTTAACATGGGAAACGCCTTAGGGAATGTGGACCGACTTTGCGGCCCTATATCTCCCGAATCCTTGGGGCTAGGGACTAGCTTTCACCACCCTCGTGGAGTCCCAAGTCTCCTCTACAAAGTGAGTGGCTTTAATTTTGTACGCCACGAAAGGCGGCTGCTCGGTACCGGGCCAAAGTGGACCTTCGCGGCCAAACCTTGACCTATTTTGGCCCCGCGTATCTCCGGTTTTCTTAGGGCCACACTAATAAGACTACCATCGTTCGAAAGTGCACATGTAGGGCTATCTACCTAGGGAGTTTGGGGCAAATCGGTTACCATGACCCGGTCCAAATCCGCCGGACCGCACTTTGGAACGGTGCCGCTCCGCGACCAAGGCACCTAAAGATCCGCGGATAGGCTCGCTGAGCTCCCAGGACACTTGGCTCTTACCTCTAGGAAGGGCAGGCTCCGCACTTGCACGGCCGAGGAGCGGCAAAACCAAAACCGACATGCCCCCACCCGATGCACCTTCCCGGGGTGACAAAAATTCGAGCCCGGGCTCATTCGAAAGCCAAGTATCTCTAGTTTATGTGTGCCAAAATGTGTCAGGATTGGAGCTACGGCGGGCCCGTGGCCGCGGAACAAAGTGCGCGGAACCGCATGAAAAATCGTCTAAGTGTCAAATGCATTGAAATCGCCTTAGGAAATTTCACCGACTTTGCTGCTCTATATCTCGCGTGCCTTTTGGGCTAGAGACTCGTTTCTGGTGTTGGTGCAGAGCCCAAGTCCTCCCCTACGAGCTCACCAAAGGGCGTGTGGCTCACACTTATGGCCGGGACACAGTACCGGGAGAAGTGGACCTCGTCCCGGTGACCATTTAACATTGGAATCTCCATAGGGAAACTTTAACATGGGAAACGCCTTAGGGAATGTGGACCGACTTTGCGGCCCTATATCTCCCGAATCCTTGGGGCTAGGGACTAGCTTTCACCACCCTCGTGGAGTCCCAAGTCTCCTCTACAAAGTGAGTGGCTTTAATTTTGTACGCCACGAAAGGCGGCTGCTCGGTACCGGGCCAAAGTGGACCTTCGCGGCCAAATCTTGACCTATTTTGGCCCCGCGTATCTCCGGTTTTCTTAGGGCCACACTAATAAGACTACCATCGTTCGAAAGTGCACATGTAGGGCTATCTACCTAGGGAGTTTGGGGCAAATCGGTTACCATGACCCGGTCCAAATCCGCCGGACCGCACTTTGGAACGGTGCCGCTCCGCGACCAAGGCACCTAAAGATCCGCGGATAGGCTCGCTGAGCTCCCAGGACACTTGGCTCTTACCTCTAGGAAGGGCAGGCTCCGCACTTGCACGGCCGAGGAGCGGCAAAACCAAAACAGACATGCCCCCACCCGATGCACCTTCCCGGGGTGACAAAAATTCGAGCCCGGGCTCATTCGAAAGCCAAGTATCTCTAGTTTATGTGTGCCAAAATGTGTCAGGATTGGAGCTACGGCGGGCCCGTGGCCGCGGAACAAAGTGCGCGGAACCGCATGAAAAATCGTCTAAGTGTCAAATGCATTGAAATCGCCTTAGGAAATTTCACCGACTTTGCTGCTCTATATCTCGCGTGCCTTTTGGGCTAGAGACTCGTTTCTGGTGTTGGTGCAGAGCCCAAGTCCTCCCCTACGAGCTCACCAAAGGGCGTGTGGCTCACACTTATGGCCGGGACACAGTACCGGGAGAAGTGGACCTCGTCCCGGTGACCATTTAACATTGGAATCTCCATAGGGAAACTTTAACATGGGAAACGCCATAGGGAATGTGGACCGACTTTGCGGCCCTATATCTCCCGAATCCTTGGGGCTAGGGACTAGCTTTCACCACCCTCGTGGAGTCCCAAGTCTCCTCTACAAAGTGAGTGGCTTTAATTTTGTACGCCACGAAAGGCGGCTGCTCGGTACCGGGCCAAAGTGGACCTTCGCGGCCAAATCTTGACCTATTTTGGCCCCGCGTATCTCCGGTTTTCTTAGGGCCACACTAATAAGACTACCATCGTTCGAAAGTGCACATGTAGGGCTATCTACCTAGGGAGTTGGGGCAAATCGGTTACCATGACCCGGTCCAAATCCGCCGGACCGCACTTTGGAACGGTGCCGCTCCGCGACCAAGGCACCTAAAGATCCGCGGATAGGCTCGCTGAGCTCCCAGGACACTTGGCTCTTACCTCTAGGAAGGGCAGGCTCCGCACTTGCACGGCCGAGGAGCGGCAAAACCAAAACCGACATGCCCCCACCCGATGCACCTTCCCGGGGTGACAAAAATTCGAGCCCGGGCTCATTCGAAAGCCAAGTATCTCTAGTTTATGTGTGCCAAAATGTGTCAGGATTGGAGCTACGGCGGGCCCGTGGCCGCGGAACAAAGTGCGCGGAACCGCATGAAAAATCGTCTAAGTGTCAAATGCATTGAAATCGCCTTAGGAAATTTCACCGACTTTGCTGCTCTATATCTCGCGTGCCTTTTGGGCTAGAGACTCGTTTCTGGTGTTGGTGCAGAGCCCAAGTCCTCCCCTACGAGCTCACCAAAGGGCGTGTGGCTCACACTTATGGCCGGGACACAGTACCGGGAGAAGTGGACCTCGTCCCGGTGACCATTTAACATTGGAATCTCCATAGGGAAACTTTAACATGGGAAACGCCTTAGGGAATGTGGACCGACTTTGCGGCCCTATATCTCCCGAATCCTTGGGGCTAGGGACTAGCTTTCACCACCCTCGTGGAGTCCCAAGTCTCCTCTACAAAGTGAGTGGCTTTAATTTTGTACGCCACGAAAGGCGGCTGCTCGGTACCGGGCCAAAGTGGACCTTCGCGGCCAAATCTTGACCTATTTTGGCCCCGCGTATCTCCGGTTTTCTTAGGGCCACACTAATAAGACTACCATCGTTCGAAAGTGCACATGTAGGGCTATCTACCTAGGGAGTTTGGGGCAAATCGGTTACCATGACCCGGTCCAAATCCGCCGGACCGCACTTTGGAACGGTGCCGCTCCGCGACCAAGGCACCTAAAGATCCGCGGATAGGCTCGCTGAGCTCCCAGGACACTTGGCTCTTACCTCTAGGAAGGGCAGGCTCCGCACTTGCACGGCCGAGGAGCGGCAAAACCAAAACAGACATGCCCCCACCCGATGCACCTTCCCGGGGTGACAAAAATTCGAGCCCGGGCTCATTCGAAAGCCAAGTATCTCTAGTTTATGTGTGCCAAAATGTGTCAGGATTGGAGCTACGGCGGGCCCGTGGCCGCGGAACAAAGTGCGCGGAACCGCATGAAAAATCGTCTAAGTGTCAAATGCATTGAAATCGCCTTAGGAAATTTCACCGACTTTGCGGCTCTATATCTCGCGTGCCTTTTGGGCTAGAGACTCGTTTCTGGTGTTGGTGCAGAGCCCAAGTCCTCCCCTACGAGCTCACCAAAGAACGTGTGGCTCACTCTTATGGCCGGGACACAGTACCGGGAGAAGTGGACCTCGTCCCGGTGACCATTTAACATTGGAATCTCCATAGGGAAACTTTAACATGGGAAACGCCTTAGGGAATGTGGACCGACTTTGCGGCCCTATATCTCCCGAATCCTTGGGGCTAGGGACTAGCTTTCACCACCCTCGTGGAGTCCCAAGTCTCCTCTACAAAGTGAGTGGCTTTAATTTTGTACGCCACGAAAGGCGGCTGCTCGGTACCGGGCCAAAGTGGACCTTCGCGGCCAAACCTTGACCTATTTTGGCCCCGCGTATCTCCGGTTTTCTTAGGGCCACACTAATAAGACTACCATCGTTCGAAAGTGCACATGTAGGGCTATCTACCTAGGGAGTTGGGGCAAATCGGTTACCATGACCCGGTCCAAATCCGCCGGACCGCACTTTGGAACGGTGCCGCTCCGCGACCAAGGCACCTAAAGATCCGCGGATAGGCTCGCTGAGCTCCCAGGACACTTGGCTCTTACCTCTAGGAAGGGCAGGCTCCGCACTTGCACGGCCGAGGAGCGGCAAAACCAAAACCGACATGCCCCCACCCGATGCACCTTCCCGGGGTGACAAAAATTCGAGCCCGGGCTCATTCGAAAGCCAAGTATCTCTAGTTTATGTGTGCCAAAATGTGTCAGGATTGGAGCTACGGCGGGCCCGTGGCCGCGGAACAAAGTGCGCGGAACCGCATGAAAAATCGTCTAAGTGTCAAATGCATTGAAATCGCCTTAGGAAATTTCACCGACTTTGCTGCTCTATATCTCGCGTGCCTTTTGGGCTAGAGACTCGTTTCTGGTGTTGGTGCAGAGCCCAAGTCCTCCCCTACGAGCTCACCAAAGGGCGTGTGGCTCACACTTATGGCCGGGACACAGTACCGGGAGAAGTGGACCTCGTCCCGGTGACCATTTAACATTGGAATCTCCATAGGGAAACTTTAACATGGGAAACGCCTTAGGGAATGTGGACCGACTTTGCGGCCCTATATCTCCCGAATCCTTGGGGCTAGGGACTAGCTTTCACCACCCTCGTGGAGTCCCAAGTCTCCTCTACAAAGTGAGTGGCTTTAATTTTGTACGCCACGAAAGGCGGCTGCTCGGTACCGGGCCAAAGTGGACCTTCGCGGCCAAATCTTGACCTATTTTGGCCCCGCGTATCTCCGGTTTTCTTAGGGCCACACTAATAAGACTACCATCGTTCGAAAGTGCACATGTAGGGCTATCTACCTAGGGAGTTGGGGCAAATCGGTTACCATGACCCGGTCCAAATCCGCCGGACCGCACTTTGGAACGGTGCCGCTCCGCGACCAAGGCACCTAAAGATCCGCGGATAGGCTCGCTGAGCTCCCAGGACA
The DNA here is from genome assembly GCF_027789765.1 of Dendropsophus ebraccatus. Taxonomy (NCBI): domain Eukaryota; kingdom Metazoa; phylum Chordata; class Amphibia; order Anura; family Hylidae; genus Dendropsophus; species Dendropsophus ebraccatus. The sequence goes on along the minus strand of NW_027210089.1, from coordinate 27,181 downwards.
CTTGGCTCTTACCTCTAGGAAGGGCAGGCTCCGCACTTGCACGGCCGAGGAGCGGCAAAACCAAAACCGACATGCCCCCACCCGATGCACCTTCCCGGGGTGACAAAAATTCGAGCCCGGGCTCATTCGAAAGCCAAGTATCTCTAGTTTATGTGTGCCAAAATGTGTCAGGATTGGAGCTACGGCGGGCCCGTGGCCGCGGAACAAAGTGCGCGGAACCGCATGAAAAATCGTCTAAGTGTCAAATGCATTGAAATCGCCTTAGGAAATTTCACCGACTTTGCTGCTCTATATCTCGCGTGCCTTTTGGGCTAGAGACTCGTTTCTGGTGTTGGTGCAGAGCCCAAGTCCTCCCCTACGAGCTCACCAAAGGGCGTGTGGCTCACACTTATGGCCGGGACACAGTACCGGGAGAAGTGGACCTCGTCCCGGTGACCATTTAACATTGGAATCTCCATAGGGAAACTTTAACATGGGAAACGCCTTAGGGAATGTGGACCGACTTTGCGGCCCTATATCTCCCGAATCCTTGGGGCTAGGGACTAGCTTTCACCACCCTCGTGGAGTCCCAAGTCTCCTCTACAAAGTGAGTGGCTTTAATTTTGTACGCCACGAAAGGCGGCTGCTCGGTACCGGGCCAAAGTGGACCTTCGCGGCCAAATCTTGACCTATTTTGGCCCCGCGTATCTCCGGTTTTCTTAGGGCCACACTAATAAGACTACCATCGTTCGAAAGTGCACATGTAGGGCTATCTACCTAGGGAGTTTGAGGCAAATCGGTTACCATGACCCGGTCCAAATCCGCCGGACCGCACTTTGGAACGGTGCCGCTCCGCGACCAAGGCACCTAAAGATCCGCGGATAGGCTCGCTGAGCTCCCAGGACACTTGGCTCTTACCTCTAGGAAGGGCAGGCTCCGCACTTGCACGGCCGAGGAGCGGCAAAACCAAAACCGACATGCCCCCACCCGATGCACCTTCCCGGGGTGACAAAAATTCGAGCCCGGGCTCATTCGAAAGCCAAGTATCTCTAGTTTATGTGTGCCAAAATGTGTCAGGATTGGAGCTACGGCGGGCCCGTGGCCGCGGAACAAAGTGCGCAGAACCGCATGAAAAATCGTCTAAGTGTCAAATGCATTGAAATCGCCTTAGGAAATTTCACCGACTTTGCTGCTCTATATCTCGCGTGCCTTTTGGGCTAGAGACTCGTTTCTGGTGTTGGTGCAGAGCCCAAGTCCTCCCCTACGAGCTCACCAAAGGGCGTGTGGCTCACACTTATGGCCGGGACACAGTACCGGGAGAAGTGGACCTCGTCCCGGTGACCATTTAACATTGGAATCTCCATAGGGAAACTTTAACATGGGAAACGCCTTAGGGAATGTGGACCGACTTTGCGGCCCTATATCTCCCGAATCCTTGGGGCTAGGGACTAGCTTTCACCACCCTCGTGGAGTCCCAAGTCTCCTCTACAAAGTGAGTGGCTTTAATTTTGTACGCCACGAAAGGCGGCTGCTCGGTACCGGGCCAAAGTGGACCTTCGCGGCCAAATCTTGACCTATTTTGGCCCCGCGTATCTCCGGTTTTCTTAGGGCCACACTAATAAGACTACCATCGTTCGAAAGTGCACATGTAGGGCTGTCTAGCTAGGGAGTTTGGGGCAAATCGGTTACCATGACCCGGTCCAAATCCGCCGGACCGCACTTTGGAACGGTGCCGCTCCGCGACCAAGGCACCTAAAGATCCGCGGATAGGCTCGCTGAGCTCCCAGGACACTTGGCTCTTACCTCTAGGAAGGGCAGGCTCCGCACTTGCACGGCCGAGGAGCGGCAAAACCAAAACCGACATGCCCCCACCCGATGCACCTTCCCGGGGTGACAAAAATTCGAGCCCGGGCTCATTCGAAAGCCAAGTATCTCTAGTTTATGTGTGCCAAAATGTGTCAGGATTGGAGCTACGGCGGGCCCGTGGCCGCGGAACAAAGTGCGCGGAACCGCATGAAAAATCGTCTAAGTGTCAAATGCATTGAAATCGCCTTAGGAAATTTCACCGACTTTGCGGCTCTATATCTCGCGTGCCTTTTGGGCTAGAGACTCGTTTCTGGTGTTGGTGCAGAGCCCAAGTCCTCCCCTACGAGCTCACCAAAGGGCGTGTGGCTCACACTTATGGCCGGGACACAGTACCGGGAGAAGTGGACCTCGTCCCGGTGACCATTTAACATTGGAATCTCCATAGGGAAACTTTAACATGGGAAACGCCTTAGGGAATGTGGACCGACTTTGCGGCCCTATATCTCCCGAATCCTTGGGGCTAGGGACTAGCTTTCACCACCCTCGTGGAGTCCCAAGTCTCCTCTACAAAGTGAGTGGCTTTAATTTTGTACGCCACGAAAGGCGGCTGCTCGGTACCGGGCCAAAGTGGACCTTCGCGGCCAAATCTTGACCTATTTTGGCCCCGCGTATCTCCGGTTTTCTTAGGGCCACACTAATAAGACTACCATCGTTCGAAAGTGCACATGTAGGGCTATCTACCTAGGGAGTTTGGGGCAAATCGGTTACCATGACCCGGTCCAAATCCGCCGGACCGCACTTTGGAACGGTGCCGCTCCGCGACCAAGGCACCTAAAGATCCGCGGATAGGCTCGCTGAGCTCCCAGGACACTTGGCTCTTACCTCTAGGAAGGGCAGGCTCCGCACTTGCACGGCCGAGGAGCGGCAAAACCAAAACCGACATGCCCCCACCCGATGCACCTTCCCGGGGTGACAAAAATTCGAGCCCGGGCTCATTCGAAAGCCAAGTATCTCTAGTTTATGTGTGCCAAAATGTGTCAGGATTGGAGCTACGGCGGGCCCGTGGCCGCGGAACAAAGTGCGCGGAACCGCATGAAAAATCGTCTAAGTGTCAAATGCATTGAAATCGCCTTAGGAAATTTCACCGACTTTGCTGCTCTATATCTCGCGTGCCTTTTGGGCTAGAGACTCGTTTCTGGTGTTGGTGCAGAGCCCAAGTCCTCCCCTACGAGCTCACCAAAGGGCGTGTGGCTCACACTTATGGCCGGGACACAGTACCGGGAGAAGTGGACCTCGTCCCGGTGACCATTTAACATTGGAATCTCCATAGGGAAACTTTAACATGGGAAACGCCTTAGGGAATGTGGACCGACTTTGCGGCCCTATATCTCCCGAATCCTTGGGGCTAGGGACTAGCTTTCACCACCCTCGTGGAGTCCCAAGTCTCCTCTACAAAGTGAGTGGCTTTAATTTTGTACGCCACGAAAGGCGGCTGCTCGGTACCGGGCCAAAGTGGACCTTCGCGGCCAAATCTTGACCTATTTTGGCCCCGCGTATATTCGGTTTTCTTAGGGCCACACTAATAAGACTACCATCGTTCGAAAGTGCACATGTAGGGCTATCTACCTAGGGAGTTTGGGGCAAATCGGTTACCATGACCCGGTCCAAATCCGCCGGACCGCACTTTGGAACGGTGCCGCTCCGCGACCAAGGCACCTAAAGATCCGCGGATAGGCTCGCTGAGCTCCCAGGACACTTGGCTCTTACCTCTAGGAAGGGCAGGCTCCGCACTTGCACGGCCGAGGAGCGGCAAAACCAAAACCGACATGCCCCCACCCGATGCACCTTCCCGGGGTGACAAAAATTCGAGCCCGGGCTCATTCGAAAGCCAAGTATCTCTAGTTTATGTGTGCCAAAATGTGTCAGGATTGGAGCTACGGCGGGCCCGTGGCCGCGGAACAAAGTGCGCGGAACCGCATGAAAAATCGTCTAAGTGTCAAATGCATTGAAATCGCCTTAGGAAATTTCACCGACTTTGCTGCTCTATATCTCGCGTGCCTTTTGGGCTAGAGACTCGTTTCTGGTGTTGGTGCAGAGCCCAAGTCCTCCCCTACGAGCTCACCAAAGGGCGTGTGGCTCACACTTATGGCCGGGACACAGTACCGGGAGAAGTGGACCTCGTCCCGGTGACCATTTAACATTGGAATCTCCATAGGGAAACTTTAACATGGGAAACGCCTTAGGGAATGTGGACCGACTTTGCGGCCCTATATCTCCCGAATCCTTGGGGCTAGGGACTAGCTTTCACCACCCTCGTGGAGTCCCAAGTCTCCTCTACAAAGTGAGTGGCTTTAATTTTGTACGCCACGAAAGGCGGCTGCTCGGTACCGGGCCAAAGTGGACCTTCGCGGCCAAATCTTGACCTATTTTGGCCCCGCGTATCTCCGGTTTTCTTAGGGCCACACTAATAAGACTACCATCGTTCGAAAGTGCACATGTAGGGCTATCTACCTAGGGAGTTTGGGGCAAATCGGTTACCATGACCCGGTCCAAATCCGCCGGACCGCACTTTGGAACGGTGCCGCTCCGCGACCAAGGCACCTAAAGATCCGCGGATAGGCTCGCTGAGCTCCCAGGACACTTGGCTCTTACCTCTAGGAAGGGCAGGCTCCGCACTTGCACGGCCGAGGAGCGGCAAAACCAAAACAGACATGCCCCCACCCGATGCACCTTCCCGGGGTGACAAAAATTCGAGCCCGGGCTCATTCGAAAGCCAAGTATCTCTAGTTTATGTGTGCCAAAATGTGTCAGGATTGGAGCTACGGCGGGCCCGTGGCCGCGGAACAAAGTGCGCGGAACCGCATGAAAAATCGTCTAAGTGTCAAATGCATTGAAATCGCCTTAGGAAATTTCACCGACTTTGCTGCTCTATATCTCGCGTGCCTTTTGGGCTAGAGACTCGTTTCTGGTGTTGGTGCAGAGCCCAAGTCCTCCCCTACGAGCTCACCAAAGGGCGTGTGGCTCACACTTATGGCCGGGACACAGTACCGGGAGAAGTGGACCTCGTCCCGGTGACCATTTAACATTGGAATCTCCATAGGGAAACTTTAACATGGGAAACGCCTTAGGGAATGTGGACCGACTTTGCGGCCCTATATCTCCCGAATCCTTGGGGCTAGGGACTAGCTTTCACCACCCTCGTGGAGTCCCAAGTCTCCTCTACAAAGTGAGTGGCTTTAATTTTGTACGCCACGAAAGGCGGCTGCTCGGTACCGGGCCAAAGTGGACCTTCGCGGCCAAATCTTGACCTATTTTGGCCCCGCGTATCTCCGGTTTTCTTAGGGCCACACTAATAAGACTACCATCGTTCGAAAGTGCACATGTAGGGCTATCTACCTAGGGAGTTTGGGGCAAATCGGTTACCATGACCCGGTCCAAATCCGCCGGACCGCACTTTGGAACGGTGCCGCTCCGCGACCAAGGCACCTAAAGATCCGCGGATAGGCTCGCTGAGCTCCCAGGACACTTGGCTCTTACCTCTAGGAAGGGCAGGCTCCGCACTTGCACGGCCGAGGAGCGGCAAAACCAAAACAGACATGCCCCCACCCGATGCACCTTCCCGGGGTGACAAAAATTCGAGCCCGGGCTCATTCGAAAGCCAAGTATCTCTAGTTTATGTGTGCCAAAATGTGTCAGGATTGGAGCTACGGCGGGCCCGTGGCCGCGGAACAAAGTGCGCGGAACCGCATGAAAAATCGTCTAAGTGTCAAATGCATTGAAATCGCCTTAGGAAATTTCACCGACTTTGCTGCTCTATATCTCGCGTGCCTTTTGGGCTAGAGACTCGTTTCTGGTGTTGGTGCAGAGCCCAAGTCCTCCCCTACGAGCTCACCAAAGGGCGTGTGGCTCACACTTATGGCCGGGACACAGTACCGGGAGAAGTGGACCTCGTCCCGGTGACCATTTAACATTGGAATCTCCATAGGGAAACTTTAACATGGGAAACGCCTTAGGGAATGTGGACCGACTTTGCGGCCCTATATCTCCCGAATCCTTGGGGCTAGGGACTAGCTTTCACCACCCTCGTGGAGTCCCAAGTCTCCTCTACAAAGTGAGTGGCTTTAATTTTGTACGCCACGAAAGGCGGCTGCTCGGTACCGGGCCAAAGTGGACCTTCGCGGCCAAATCTTGACCTATTTTGGCCCCGCGTATCTCCGGTTTTCTTAGGGCCACACTAATAAGACTACCATCGTTCGAAAGTGCACATGTAGGGCTATCTACCTAGGGAGTTGGGGCAAATCGGTTACCATGACCCGGTCCAAATCCGCCGGACCGCACTTTGGAACGGTGCCGCTCCGCGACCAAGGCACCTAAAGATCCGCGGATAGGCTCGCTGAGCTCCCAGGACACTTGGCTCTTACCTCTAGGAAGGGCAGGCTCCGCACTTGCACGGCCGAGGAGCGGCAAAACCAAAACCGACATGCCCCCACCCGATGCACCTTCCCGGGGTGACAAAAATTCGAGCCCGGGCTCATTCGAAAGCCAAGTATCTCTAGTTTATGTGTGCCAAAATGTGTCAGGATTGGAGCTACGGCGGGCCCGTGGCCGCGGAACAAAGTGCGCGGAACCGCATGAAAAATCGTCTAAGTGTCAAATGCATTGAAATCGCCTTAGGAAATTTCACCGACTTTGCTGCTCTATATCTCGCGTGCCTTTTGGGCTAGAGACTCGTTTCTGGTGTTGGTGCAGAGCCCAAGTCCTCCCCTACGAGCTCACCAAAGGGCGTGTGGCTCACACTTATGGCCGGGACACAGTACCGGGAGAAGTGGACCTCGTCCCGGTGACCATTTAACATTGGAATCTCCATAGGGAAACTTTAACATGGGAAACGCCTTAGGGAATGTGGACCGACTTTGCGGCCCTATATCTCCCGAATCCTTGGGGCTAGGGACTAGCTTTCACCACCCTCGTGGAGTCCCAAGTCTCCTCTACAAAGTGAGTGGCTTTAATTTTGTACGCCACGAAAGGCGGCTGCTCGGTACCGGGCCAAAGTGGACCTTCGCGGCCAAATCTTGACCTATTTTGGCCCCGCGTATCTCCGGTTTTCTTAGGGCCACACTAATAAGACTACCATCGTTCGAAAGTGCACATGTAGGGCTATCTACCTAGGGAGTTGGGGCAAATCGGTTACCATGACCCGGTCCAAATCCGCCGGACCGCACTTTGGAACGGTGCCGCTCCGCGACCAAGGCACCTAAAGATCCGCGGATAGGCTCGCTGAGCTCCCAGGACACTTGGCTCTTACCTCTAGGAAGGGCAGGCTCCGCACTTGCACGGCCGAGGAGCGGCAAAACCAAAACCGACATGCCCCCACCCGATGCACCTTCCCGGGGTGACAAAAATTCGAGCCCGGGCTCATTCGAAAGCCAAGTATCTCTAGTTTATGTGTGCCAAAATGTGTCAGGATTGGAGCTACGGCGGGCCCGTGGCCGCGGAACAAAGTGCGCGGAACCGCATGAAAAATCGTCTAAGTGTCAAATGCATTGAAATCGCCTTAGGAAATTTCACCGACTTTGCTGCTCTATATCTCGCGTGCCTTTTGGGCTAGAGACTCGTTTCTGGTGTTGGTGCAGAGCCCAAGTCCTCCCCTACGAGCTCACCAAAGGGCGTGTGGCTCACACTTATGGCCGGGACACAGTACCGGGAGAAGTGGACCTCGTCCCGGTGACCATTTAACATTGGAATCTCCATAGGGAAACTTTAACATGGGAAACGCCTTAGGGAATGTGGACCGACTTTGCGGCCCTATATCTCCCGAATCCTTGGGGCTAGGGACTAGCTTTCACCACCCTCGTGGAGTCCCAAGTCTCCTCTACAAAGTGAGTGGCTTTAATTTTGTACGCCACGAAAGGCGGCTGCTCGGTACCGGGCCAAAGTGGACCTTCGCGGCCAAATCTTGACCTATTTTGGCCCCGCGTATCTCCGGTTTTCTTAGGGCCACACTAATAAGACTACCATCGTTCGAAAGTGCACATGTAGGGCTATCTACCTAGGGAGTTGGGGCAAATCGGTTACCATGACCCGGTCCAAATCCGCCGGACCGCACTTTGGAACGGTGCCGCTCCGCGACCAAGGCACCTAAAGATCCGCGGATAGGCTCGCTGAGCTCCCAGGACACTTGGCTCTTACCTCTAGGAAGGGCAGGCTCCGCACTTGCACGGCCGAGGAGCGGCAAAACCAAAACCGACATGCCCCCACCCGATGCACCTTCCCGGGGTGACAAAAATTCGAGCCCGGGCTCATTCGAAAGCCAAGTATCTCTAGTTTATGTGTGCCAAAATGTGTCAGGATTGGAGCTACGGCGGGCCCGTGGCCGCGGAACAAAGTGCGCGGAACCGCATGAAAAATCGTCTAAGTGTCAAATGCATTGAAATCGCCTTAGGAAATTTCACCGACTTTGCTGCTCTATATCTCGCGTGCCTTTTGGGCTAGAGACTCGTTTCTGGTGTTGGTGCAGAGCCCAAGTCCTCCCCTACGAGCTCACCAAAGGGCGTGTGGCTCACACTTATGGCCGGGACACAGTACCGGGAGAAGTGGACCTCGTCCCGGTGACCATTTAACATTGGAATCTCCATAGGGAAACTTTAACATGGGAAACGCCTTAGGGAATGTGGACCGACTTTGCGGCCCTATATCTCCCGAATCCTTGGGGCTAGGGACTAGCTTTCACCACCCTCGTGGAGTCCCAAGTCTCCTCTACAAAGTGAGTGGCTTTAATTTTGTACGCCACGAAAGGCGGCTGCTCGGTACCGGGCCAAAGTGGACCTTCGCGGCCAAATCTTGACCTATTTTGGCCCCGCGTATCTCCGGTTTTCTTAGGGCCACACTAATAAGACTACCATCGTTCGAAAGTGCACATGTAGGGCTATCTACCTAGGGAGTTGGGGCAAATCGGTTACCATGACCCGGTCCAAATCCGCCGGACCGCACTTTGGAACGGTGCCGCTCCGCGACCAAGGCACCTAAAGATCCGCGGATAGGCTCGCTGAGCTCCCAGGACACTTGGCTCTTACCTCTAGGAAGGGCAGGCTCCGCACTTGCACGGCCGAGGAGCGGCAAAACCAAAACCGACATGCCCCCACCCGATGCACCTTCCCGGGGTGACAAAAATTCGAGCCCGGGCTCATTCGAAAGCCAAGTATCTCTAGTTTATGTGTGCCAAAATGTGTCAGGATTGGAGCTACGGCGGGCCCGTGGCCGCGGAACAAAGTGCGCGGAACCGCATGAAAAATCGTCTAAGTGTCAAATGCATTGAAATCGCCTTAGGAAATTTCACCGACTTTGCTGCTCTATATCTCGCGTGCCTTTTGGGCTAGAGACTCGTTTCTGGTGTTGGTGCAGAGCCCAAGTCCTCCCCTACGAGCTCACCAAAGGGCGTGTGGCTCACACTTATGGCCGGGACACAGTACCGGGAGAAGTGGACCTCGTCCCGGTGACCATTTAACATTGGAATCTCCATAGGGAAACTTTAACATGGGAAACGCCTTAGGGAATGTGGACCGACTTTGCGGCCCTATATCTCCCGAATCCTTGGGGCTAGGGACTAGCTTTCACCACCCTCGTGGAGTCCCAAGTCTCCTCTACAAAGTGAGTGGCTTTAATTTTGTACGCCACGAAAGGCGGCTGCTCGGTACCGGGCCAAAGTGGACCTTCGCGGCCAAATCTTGACCTATTTTGGCCCCGCGTATCTCCGGTTTTCTTAGGGCCACACTAATAAGACTACCATCGTTCGAAAGTGCACATGTAGGGCTATCTACCTAGGGAGTTTGGGGCAAATCGGTTACCATGACCCGGTCCAAATCCGCCGGACCGCACTTTGGAACGGTGCCGCTCCGCGACCAAGGCACCTAAAGATCCGCGGATAGGCTCGCTGAGCTCCCAGGACACTTGGCTCTTACCTCTAGGAAGGGCAGGCTCCGCACTTGCACGGCCGAGGAGCGGCAAAACCAAAACAGACATGCCCCCACCCGATGCACCTTCCCGGGGTGACAAAAATTCGAGCCCGGGCTCATTCGAAAGCCAAGTATCTCTAGTTTATGTGTGCCAAAATGTGTCAGGATTGGAGCTACGGCGGGCCCGTGGCCGCGGAACAAAGTGCGCGGAACCGCATGAAAAATCGTCTAAGTGTCAAATGCATTGAAATCGCCTTAGGAAATTTCACCGACTTTGCTGCTCTATATCTCGCGTGCCTTTTGGGCTAGAGACTCGTTTCTGGTGTTGGTGCAGAGCCCAAGTCCTCCCCTACGAGCTCACCAAAGGGCGTGTGGCTCACACTTATGGCCGGGACACAGTACCGGGAGAAGTGGACCTCGTCCCGGTGACCATTTAACATTGGAATCTCCATAGGGAAACTTTAACATGGGAAACGCCTTAGGGAATGTGGACCGACTTTGCGGCCCTATATCTCCCGAATCCTTGGGGCTAGGGACTAGCTTTCACCACCCTCGTGGAGTCCCAAGTCTCCTCTACAAAGTGAGTGGCTTTAATTTTGTACGCCACGAAAGGCGGCTGCTCGGTACCGGGCCAAAGTGGACCTTCGCGGCCAAATCTTGACCTATTTTGGCCCCGCGTATCTCCGGTTTTCTTAGGGCCACACTAATAAGACTACCATCGTTCGAAAGTGCACATGTAGGGCTATCTACCTAGGGAGTTTGGGGCAAATCGGTTACCATGACCCGGTCCAAATCCGCCGGACCGCACTTTGGAACGGTGCCGCTCCGCGACCAAGGCACCTAAAGATCCGCGGATAGGCTCGCTGAGCTCCCAGGACACTTGGCTCTTACCTCTAGGAAGGGCAGGCTCCGCACTTGCACGGCCGAGGAGCGGCAAAACCAAAACAGACATGCCCCCACCCGATGCACCTTCCCGGGGTGACAAAAATTCGAGCCCGGGCTCATTCGAAAGCCAAGTATCTCTAGTTTATGTGTGCCAAAATGTGTCAGGATTGGAGCTACGGCGGGCCCGTGGCCGCGGAACAAAGTGCGCGGAACCGCATGAAAAATCGTCTAAGTGTCAAATGCATTGAAATCGCCTTAGGAAATTTCACCGACTTTGCTGCTCTATATCTCGCGTGCCTTTTGGGCTAGAGACTCGTTTCTGGTGTTGGTGCAGAGCCCAAGTCCTCCCCTACGAGCTCACCAAAGGGCGTGTGGCTCACACTTATGGCCGGGACACAGTACCGGGAGAAGTGGACCTCGTCCCGGTGACCATTTAACATTGGAATCTCCATAGGGAAACTTTAACATGGGAAACGCCTTAGGGAATGTGGACCGACTTTGCGGCCCTATATCTCCCGAATCCTTGGGGCTAGGGACTAGCTTTCACCACCCTCGTGGAGTCCCAAGTCTCCTCTACAAAGTGAGTGGCTTTAATTTTGTACGCCACGAAAGGCGGCTGCTCGGTACCGGGCCAAAGTGGACCTTCGCGGCCAAATCTTGACCTATTTTGGCCCCGCGTATCTCCGGTTTTCTTAGGGCCACACTAATAAGACTACCATCGTTCGAAAGTGCACATGTAGGGCTATCTACCTAGGGAGTTTGGGGCAAATCGGTTACCATGACCCGGTCCAAATCCGCCGGACCGCACTTTGGAACGGTGCCGCTCCGCGACCAAGGCACCTAAAGATCCGCGGATAGGCTCGCTGAGCTCCCAGGACACTTGGCTCTTACCTCTAGGAAGGGCAGGCTCCGCACTTGCACGGCCGAGGAGCGGCAAAACCAAAACCGACATGCCCCCACCCGATGCACCTTCCCGGGGTGACAAAAATTCGAGCCCGGGCTCATTCGAAAGCCAAGTATCTCTAGTTTATGTGTGCCAAAATGTGTCAGGATTGGAGCTACGGCGGGCCCGTGGCCGCGGAACAAAGTGCGCGGAACCGCATGAAAAATCGTCTAAGTGTCAAATGCATTGAAATCGCCTTAGGAAATTTCACCGACTTTGCTGCTCTATATCTCGCGTGCCTTTTGGGCTAGAGACTCGTTTCTGGTGTTGGTGCAGAGCCCAAGTCCTCCCCTACGAGCTCACCAAAGGGCGTGTGGCTCACACTTATGGCCGGGACACAGTACCGGGAGAAGTGGACCTCGTCCCGGTGACCATTTAACATTGGAATCTCCATAGGGAAACTTTAACATGGGAAACGCCTTAGGGAATGTGGACCGACTTTGCGGCCCTATATCTCCCGAATCCTTGGGGCTAGGGACTAGCTTTCACCACCCTCGTGGAGTCCCAAGTCTCCTCTACAAAGTGAGTGGCTTTAATTTTGTACGCCACGAAAGGCGGCTGCTCGGTACCGGGCCAAAGTGGACCTTCGCGGCCAAATCTTGACCTATTTTGGCCCCGCGTATCTCCGGTTTTCTTAGGGCCACACTAATAAGACTACCATCGTTCGAAAGTGCACATGTAGGGCTATCTACCTAGGGAGTTTGGGCAAATCGGTTACCATGACCCGGTCCAAATCCGCCGGACCGCACTTTGGAACGGTGCCGCTCCGCGACCAAGGCACCTAAAGATCGCGGATAGGCTCGCTGAGCTCCCAGGACACTTGGCTCTTACCTCTAGGAAGGGCAGGCTCCGCACTTGCACGGGCCGAGAGGAGCGGCAAAACCAAAACCGACATGCCCCCACCCGATGCACCTTCCCGGGGTGACAAAAATTCGAGCCCGGGCTCATTCGAAAGCCAAGTATCTCTAGTTTATGTGTGCCAAATGTGTCAGGATTGGAGCTACGGCGGGCCCTGTGGCCGCGGAACAAAGTGCGCGGAAACCGCATGAAAAATCGTTCTAAGTGTCAAATGCATTGAAATCGCCTTAGGAAATTTCACCGACTTGCTGCTCTATATTCTCGCGTGCCTTTTTGGGCTAGAGACTCGTTTCCTGGTGTTGGTGCAGAAGCCCAAGTCCTCCCCCTACGAGCTCACCAAAGGGCGTGTGGCTCACACTTATGGCCGTGGACACAGTACCGGGAGAAGTGGACCTCGTCCCGGTGACCATTTAACATTGGAATCTCCATAGGGAAACTTAACATGGGAAACGCCTTTAGGGAATGTGGACCGACTTTGCGGCCCATATATCTCCGAATCCTTGGGGCTAGGGACTAGCTTTCACCACCCTCGTGGAGTCCCAAGTCTCCTCTACAAAGTGAGTGGCTTTAATTTTGTACGCCACGAAAGGCGGCTGCTCCTCGGGTACCGGGCCAAAGGACCTTCGCGGCCAAAATCTTGACCTATTTTTGGCCCCGCGTATCTCCGGTTTCTTAGGGCCACACTAATAAGACTACCATCGTTCGAAAGTGCACATTAGGGCTATCTACCTAGGGAGTTTGGGGCAAATCGGTTACCAGTGACCCGGTCCAAATCCGCCGGACCGCACTTTGGAACGGTGCCGCCTCCGCGACCAAGGCACCTAAAGATCCGCGGATAGGCTCGCTGAGCTCCCAGGGACACTTGGCTCTTAGCTCTAGGAAGGGCAGGCTCCGCACTTGCACGGCCGAGGAGCGGCAAAACCAAAACCGACATGCCCCCACCCGATGCACCTTCCCGGGGTGACAAAAATTCGAGCCCGGGCTCATTCGAAAGCAAGTATCTCTAGTTTATGTGTGGCCAAAATGTGTCAGGATTGGAGCTACGGCGGGCCCGTGGGCCGCGGAACAAAGTGCGCGGAACCGCATGAAAAATCGTCTAAGTGTCAATGCATTGAAATCGCCTTAGGAAATTTCACCGACTTTGCGGCTCTATATCTCGCGTGCCTTTTGGGCTAGAGACTCGTTTCTGGTGTTGGTGCAGAGCCCAAGTCCTCCCCTACGAGCTCACCAAAGGGCGTTGTGGCTCACACTTATGGCCGGGACACAGTACCGGGAGAAGTGGACCTCGTCCGGTGACCATTTAACATTGGAATCTCCATAGGGAAACTTTTAACATGGGAAACGCCACTAGGAATGTGGACCGACTTTTGCGGCCCTATAATCTCCCGAATCCTTGGGGCTAGGGACTAGCTTTCACCACCCTCGTGGTAGTCCCCAAGTCTCCTCTACAAGTGAGTGTCTTTAATTTGTACGCACGAAAGGCTGGCTGCTCGGTACCGGGCCAAAGTGACCTTCGCGGCCAAACCTTGACCTATTTGGCCCCGCGTATCTCCGGTTTTCTTAGGGCCACACTAATAAGACTACCATCGTTCGAAGTGCACATGTAGGGCTATCTACCTAGGGAGTTCAGGCAAATCGGTTACCATGGACCCGGTCCAAAATCCGCCGGACCGCACTTTGGAAACGGTGCCGCTCCGCGACCAAGGCACCTAAAGATCCGCGGATAGGCTCGCTGAGCTCCCAGGACACTTGGCTCTTACCTCTAGGAATGGGCAGGCTCCGCACTTGCACGGTCGAGGAGCGGCAAAACCAAAACCGACATGCCCCCACCCGATGCACCTTCCCGGGGTGACAAAAATTCGAGCCCGGGCTCATTCGAAAGCCAAGTATCTCTAGTTTATGTGTGCCAAAATGTGTCAGGATTGGAGCTACGGCGGGCCCGTGGCCGCGGAACAAAGTGCGCGGAACCGCATGAAAAATCGTCTAAGTGTCAAATGCATTGGAAATCGCCTTAGGAAATTTCACCGACTTTGCTGCTCTATATCTCGCGTGCCTTTTGGGCTAGAGGACTCGTTTCTGGTGTTGGTGCAGAGCCCAAGTCCTCCCCTACGAGCTCACCAAAGGGCGTGTGGCTCACACTTATGGCCGGGACACAGTACCGGGAGAAGTGGACCTCGTCCCGGTGACCATTTAACATTGGAATCTCCATAGGGAAACTTTAACATGGGAAACGCCATAGGGAATGTGGACCGACTTTGCGGCCCTATATCTCCCGATTCCTTGGGGCTAGGGACTAGCTTTCACCACCCTCGTGGAGTCCCAAGTCTCCTCTACAAAGTGAGTGGCTTTAATTTTGTACGCCACGAAAGGCGGCTGCTCGGTACCGGGCCAAAGTGGACCTTCGCGGCCAAATCTTGACCTATTTTGGCCCCGCGTATCTCCGGTTTTCTTAGGGCCACACTAATAAGACTACCATCGTTCGAAAGTGCACATGTAGGGCTATCTACCTAGGGAGTTGGGGCAAATCGGTTACCATGACCCGGTCCAAATCCGCCGGACCGCACTTTGGAACGGTGCCGCTCCGCGACCAAGGCACCTAAAGATCCGCGGATAGGCTCGCTGAGCTCCCAGGACACTTGGCTCTTACCTCTAGGAAGGGCAGGCTCCGCACTTGCACGGCCGAGGAGCGGCAAAACCAAAACCGACATGCCCCACCCGATGCACCTTCCGGGGTGACAAAAATTCGAGCCCGGGCTCATTCGAAAGCCAAGTATCTCTAGTTTATGTGTGCCAAAATGTGTCAGGATTGGAGCTACGGCGGGCCCGTGGCCGCGGAACAAAGTGCGCGGAAACCGCATTGAAAAATCGTTCTAAGTGTCAAATGCATTGAAATCGCCTTAGGAAATTTCACCGACTTTGCTGCTCTATATCTCGCGTGCCCTTTTTGGGCTAGAGACTCGTTTCTGGTGTGGTTGCAGAGCCCAAGTCCTCCCCTACGAGCTCACCAAAGGGAGTGTGGCTCACTACTTATGGCCGGGACCCAGTTACGGGAGAAGTGGTACCTCGTCCCGGTGACCATTTTAACATTGGAATCTCCATAGGGAACCTTTAACATGGGAAACGCCATAGGGAATGTGGACCGACTTTTGCGGCCCTATATCTCCCGAATCCTTGGGGGCTAGGACTAGCTTTCACCACCCTCGTGGAGTCCCAAGTCTCCTCTACAAAGTGAGTGGCTTTTAATTTGTACGCCACGAAAGGCGGCTGCTCGGTACCGGGCCAAAAGTGGACCTTCGCGGCCAAATCTTGACTATTTTGGCCCCGCGTATCTCCGGTTTTCTTAGGGCCACACTAATAAGACTACCCATCGTTCGAAAGTGCACATGTAGGGCTATCTACCTAGGGAGTTTGGGGCAAATCGGTTACCATGACCCGGTCCAAATCCGCCGGACCGCACTTTGGAACGTGGGCCGCTCCGCGGACCAAGGCACCCTAAAGATCCGCGGATAGGCTCGCTGAGCTCCCAGGACACTTGGCTCTTACCTCTAGGAAGGGCAGGCTCCGCACTTGCACGGCTCCGAGCGAAGGAGCGGCAAAACCAAAACGACATGCCCCACCCGATGCACCTTCCCGGGGTGACAAAAATTCGAGCCCGGCTCATTCGAAAGCCAAGTATCTCTAGTTTATGTGTGCCACAAATGTGTCAGGATTGGAGCTACGGCGGGCCCGTGGCCGCGGAACAAAGTGCGCGGAACCGCATTGAAAAATCGTCTAAGTGTTCAAATGCATTGAAATTCGCCTTAGAAATTTCACCGACTTTGCTGCTCTATATCTCGCGTGCCTTTTGGGCTAGAGACTCGTTTCTGGTGTTGGTGCAGAGCCCAAGTCCTCCCCTACGAGCTCATCAAAGGGCGTGTGGCTCACACTTATGGCCGGGACACAAGTACCGGGAGAAGTGGACCTCGTCCCCGGTGACCATTTAACATTGGAATCTCATAGGGAAACTTTAACATGGGAAAACGCCTTAGGGAATGTGGACCGACTTTGCGGCCCTATATCTCCCGAATCTCTTGGGGCTAGGGACTAGCTTTCACCACCCTCGTGGAGTCCCAAGTCTCCTCTACAAAGTGAGTGGCTTTAATTTTGTACGCCACGAAAGGCGGCTGCTCGGTACCGGGCCAAAGTGGACCTTCGCGGCCAAACCTTGACCTATTTTGGCCCCGCGTATCTCCGGTTTTCTTAGGGCCACACTAATAAGACTACCATCTGTTCGAAAGTGCACATGTAGGGCTATCTACCTAGGGAGTTCAGGGCAAATCGGTTACCATGACCCGGTCCAAATCCGCCGGACCGCACTTTGGAACGGTGCCGCTCCGCGACCAAGGCACCTAAAGATCCGCGGGATAGGCTCGCTGAGCTCCCAGGACACTTGGCTCTTACCTCTAGATGGGCAGGCTCCGCACTTGCACGGCCGAGGAGCGGCAAAACCAAAACCGACATGCCCCCCACCGATGCACCTTCCCCGGGGTGACAAAATTCGAGCCCGGGCTCATTCGAAAGCCAAGTATCTCTAGTTTATGTGTGCCAAAATGTGTCAGGATTGGAGCTACGGCGGGCCCGTGGCCGCGGAACAAAGTGCGCGGAACCGCATGAAAAATCGTCTAAGTGTCAAATGCATTGAAATCGCCTTAGGAAATTTCACCGACTTTGCTGCTCTATATCTCGCGTGCCTTTTGGGCTAGAGGACTCGTTTCTGGTGTTGGTGCAGGGGGGAGGGGGAGGGGGGGGGGGGGGGGGGGGGGGTGGGGTGGGGGGGGGGGGGGGGGTGGGGGGGTGGGGGGGGGGGGGGGGGGGGGGGGGGGGGGGGGGGGGGGGGGGGGGGGGGGGGGGGGGGGGGGGGGGGGGGGGGGGGGGGGGGGGGGGGGGGGGGGGGGGGGGGGGGGGGGGGGGGGGGGGGGGGGGGGGGGGGGGGGGGGGGGGGGGGGGGGGGGGGGGGGGGGGGGGGGGGGGGGGTGGGGGGGGGGGGGGGGGGGGGGGGGGGGGGGGGGGGGGGGGGGGGGGGGGGGGGGGGGGGGGGGGGGGGGGGGGGGGGGGGGGGGGGGGGGGGGGGGGGGGGGGGGGGGGGGGGGGGGGGGGGGGGGGGGGGGGGGGGGGGGGGGGGGGGGGGGGGGGGGGGGGGGGGGGGGGGGGGGGGGGGGGGGGGGGGGGGGGGGGGGGGGGGGGGGGGGGGGGGGGGGGGGGGGGGGGGGGGGGGGGGGGGGGGCGGGGGGGGGGTGGGGGGGGGGGGGGGGGGGGGGGGGGGGGGGGGGGGGGGGGGGGGGGGGGGGGGGGGGGGGGGGGGGGGGGGGGGGGGGGGGGGGGGGGGGGGGGGGGGGGGGGGGGGGGGGGGGGGGGGGGGGGGGGGGGGGGGGGGGGGGGGGGGGGGGGGGGGGGGGGGGGGGGGGGGGGGGGGGGGGGGGGGGGGGGGGGGGGTGGGGGGGGGGGGGGGGGGGGGGGGGGGGGGGGGGGGGGGGGGGGGGGGGGGGGGGGGGGGGGGGGGGGGGGGGGGGTGGGGGGGGGGGGGGGGGGGGGGGGGGGGGGGGGGGGGGGGGGGGGGGGGGGGGGGGGGGGGGGGGGGGGGGGGGGGGGGGGGGGGGGGGGGGGGGGGGGGGGGGGGGGGGGGGGGGGGGGGGGGGGGGGGGGGGGGGGGGGGGGGGGGGGGGGGGGGGGGGGGGGGGGGGGGGGGGGGCGGGGGGGGGGGGTGGGGGGGGGGGGGGGGGGGGGGGGGGGGGGGGGGGGGGGGGGGGGGGGGGGGGGGGGGGGGGGGGGGGGGGGGGGGGGGGGGGGGGGGGGGGGGGGGGGGGGGGGGGGGGGGGGGGGGGGGGGGGGGGGGGGGGGGGGGGGGGGGGGGGGGGGGGGGGGGGGGGGGGGGGGGGGGGGGGGGGGGGGGGGGGGGGGGGGGGGGGGGGGGGGGGGGGGGGGGGGGGGGGGGGGGGGGGGGGGGGGGGGGGGGGGGGGGGGGGGGGGGGGGGGGGGGGGGTGGGGGGGGGGGGGGGGGGGGGGGGGGGGGGGGGGGGGGGGGGGGGGGGGGGGGGGGGGGGGGGGGGGGGGGGGGGGGGGGGGGGGGGGGGGGGGGGGGGGGGGGGGGTGGGGGGGGGGGGGGGGGGGGGGGGGGGGGGGGGGGGGGGGGGGGGGGGGGGGGGGGGGGGGGGGGGGGGGGGGGGGGGGGGGGGGGGGGGGGGGGGGGGGGGGGGGGGGGGGGGGGGGGGGGGGGGGGGGGGGGGGGGGGGGGGGGTGGGGGGGGGGGGGGGGGGGGGGGGGGGGGGGGGGGGGGGTGGGGGGGGGGGGGGGGGGGGGGGGGGGGGGGGGGGGGGGGGGGGGGGGGGGGGGGGGGGGGGGGGGGGGGGGGGGGGGGGGGGGGGGGGGGGGGGGGGGGGGGGGGGGGGGGGGGGGGGGGGGGGGGGGGGGGGGGGGGGGGGGGGGGGGGGGGGGGGGGGGGGGGGGGGGGGGGTGGGGGGGGGGGGGGGGGGGGGGGGGGGGGGGGGGGGGGGGGGGGGGGGGGGGGGGGGGGGGGGGGGGGGGTGGGGGGGGGGGGGGGGGGGGGGGGGGGGGGGGGGGGGGGGGGGGGGGGGGGGGGGGGGGGGGGGGGGGGGGGGGGGGGGGGGGGGGGGGGGGGGGGGGGGGGGGGGGGGGGGGGGGGGGGGGGGGGGGGGGGGGGTGGGGGGGGGGGGGGGGGGGGGGGGGGGGGGGGGGGGGGGGGGGGGGGGGGGGGGGGGGGGGGGGGGGGGGGGTGGGGGGGGGGGGGGGGGGGGGGGGGGGGGGGGGGGGGGGGGGGGGGGGGGGGGGGGGGGGGGGGGGGGGGGGGGGGGGGGGGGGGGGGGGGGGGGGGGGGGGGGGGGGGGGGGGGGGTGGGGGGGGGGGGGGGGGGGGGGGGGGGGGGGGGGGGGGGGTGGGGGGGGGGGGGGGGGGGGGGGGGGGGGGGGGGGGGGGGGGGGGGGGGGGGGGGGGGGGGGGGGGGGGGGGGGGGGGGGGGGGGGGGGGGGGGGGGGGGGGGGGGGGGGGGGGGGGGGGGGGGGGGGGGGGGGGGGGGGGGGGGTGGGGGGGGGGGGGGGGGGGGGGGGGGGGGGGGGGGTGGGGGGGGGGGGGGGGGGGGGGGGGGGGGGGGGGGGGGGGGGGGGGGGGGGGGGGGGGGGGGGGGGGGGGGGGGGGGGGGGGGGGGGGGGGGGGGGGGGGGGGGGGGGGGGGGGGGGGGGGGGGGGGGGGGGGGGGGGGTGGGGGGGGGGGGGGGGGGGGGGGGGGGGGGGGGGGGGGGGGGGGGGGGGGGGGGGGGGGGGGGGGGGGGGGGGGGGGGGGGGGGGGGGGGGGGGGGGGGGGGGGGGGGGGGGGGCGGGGGGGGTGGGGGGGGGGGGGGGGGGGGGGGGGGGGGGGGGGGGGGGGGGGGGGGGGGGGGGGGGGGGGGGGGGGGGGGGGGGGGGGGGGGGGGGGGGGGGGGGGGGGGGGGGGGGGGGGGGGGGGGGGGGGGGGGGGGGGGGGGGGGGGGGGGGGGGGGGGTGGGGGGGGGGGGGGGGGGGGGGGGGGGGGGGGGGTGGGGGGGGGGGGGGGGGGGGGGGGGGGGGGGGGGGGGGGGGGGGGGGGGGGGGGGGGGGGGGGGGGGGGGGGGGGGGGGGGGGGGGGGGGGGGGGGGGGGGGGGGGGGGGGGGTGGGGGGGGGGGGGGGGGGGGGGGGGGGGGGGGGGGGGGGGGGGGTGGGGGGGGGGGGGGGGGGGGGGGGGGGGGGGGGGGGGGGGGGGGGGGGGGGGGGGGGGGGGGGGGGGGGGGGGGGGGGGGGGGGGGGGGGGGGGGGGGGTGGGGGGGGGGGGGGGGGGGGGGGGGGGGGGGGGGGGGGGGGGGGGGGGGGGGGGGGGGGGGGGGGGGGGGGGGGGGGGGGGGGGGGGGGGGGGGGGGGGGGGGGGGGGGGGGGGGGGGGGGGGGGGGGGGGGGGTGGGGGGGGGGGGGGGGGGGGGGGGGGGGGGGGGGGGGGGGTGGGGGGGGGGGGGGGGGGGGGGGGGGGGGGGGGGGGGGGGGGGGGGGGGGGGGGGGGGGGGGGGGGGGGGGGGGGTGGGGGGGGGGGGGGGGGGGGGGGGGGGGGGGGGGGGGGGGGGGGGGGGGGGGGGGGGGGGGGGGGGGGGGGGGGGGGGTGGGGGGGGGGGGGGGGGGGGGGGGGGGGGGGGGGGGGGGGGGGGGGGGGGGGGGGGGGGGGGGGGGGGGGGGGGGGGGGGGGGGGGGGGGGGGGGGGGGGGGGGGGGGGGGGGGGTGGGGGGGGGGGGGGGGGGGGGGGGGGGGGGGGGGGGGGGGGGGGGGGGGGGGGGGGGGGGGGGGGGGGGGGGGGGGGGGGGGGGGGGGGGGGGGGGGGTGGGGGGGGGGGGGGGGGGGGGGGGGGGGGGGGGGGGGGGGGGGGGGGGGGGGGGGGGGGGGGGGGGGGGGGGGGGGGGGGGGGGCGGGGGGGGGGGGGGGGGGGGGTGGGGGGGGGGGGGGGGGGGGGGGGGGGGGGGGGGGGGGGGGGGGGGGGGGGGGGGGGGGGGGGGGGGGGGGGGGGGGGGGGGGGGGGGGGGGGGGGGGGGGGGGGGGGGGGGGGGGGGGGGGGGGGGGGGGGGGGGGGGGGGGGGGGGGGGGGGGGGGGGGGGGGGGGGGGGGGGGGGGGGGGGGGGGGGGGGGGGGGGGGTGGGGGGGGGGGGGGGGGGGGGGGGGGGGGGGGGGGGGGGGGGGGGGGGGGGGGGGTGGGGGGGGGGGGGGGGGGGGGGGGGGGGGGGGGGGGGGGGGGGGGGGGGGGGGGGGGGGGGGGGGGGGGGGGGGGGGGGGGGGGGGGGGGGGGGGGGGGGGGGGGGGTGGGGGGGGGGGGGGGGGGGGGGGGGGGGGGGGGGGGGGGGGGGGGGGGGGGGGGGGGGGGGGGGGGGGGGGGGGGGGGGGGGGGGGGGGGGGGGGGGGGGGGGGGGGGGGGGGGGGGGGGGGGGGCGGGGGGGTGGGGGGGGGGGGGGGGGGGGGGGGGGGGGGGGGGGGGGGGGGGGGGGGGGGGGGGGGGGGGGGGGGGGGGGGGGGGGGGGGGGGGGGGGGGGGGGGGGGGGGGGGGGGGGGGGGGGGGGGGGGGGGGGGGGGGGGGGGGGGGGGGGGGGGGGGGGGGGGGGGGGGGGGGGGGGGGGGGGGGGGGGGGGGGGGGGGGGGGGGGGGGGGGGGGGTGGGGGGGGGGGGGGGGGGGGGGGGGGGGGGGGGGGGGGGGGGGGGGGGGGGGGGGGGGGGGGGGGGGGGGGGGGGGGGGGGGGGGGGGGGGGGGGGGGGGGGGGGGGGGGGGGGGGGGGGGGGGGGGGGGGGGGGGGGGGGGGGGGGGGGGGGGGGGGGGGGGGGGGGGGGGGGGGGGGGGGGGGGGGGGGGGGGGGGGGGGGGGGGGGGGGGGGGGGGGGGGGGGGGGGGGGGGGGGGGGGGGGGGGGGGGGGGGGGGGGGGGGGGGGGGGGGGGGGGGGGGGGGGGGGGGGGGGGGGGGGGGGGGGGGGGGGGGGGGGGGGGGGGGGGGGGGGGGGGGGGGGGGGGGGGGGGGGGGGGGGGGGGGGGGGGGGTGGGGGGGGGGGGGGGGGGGGGGGGGGGGGGGGGGGGGGGGGGGGGGGGGGGGGGGGGGGGGTGGGGGGGGGGGGGGGGGGGGGGGGGGGGGGGGGGGGGGGGGGGGGGGGGGGGGGGGGGGGGGGGGGGGGGGGGGGGGTGGGGGGGGGGGGGGGGGGGGGGGGGGGGGGGGGGGGGGGGGGGGGGGGGGGGGGGGTGGGGGGGGGGGGGGGGGGGGGGGGGGGGGGGGGGGGGGGGGGGGGGGGGGGGGGGGGGGGGGGGGGGGGGGGGGGGGGGGGGGGGGGGGGGGGGGGGGGGTGGGGGGGGGGGGGGGGGGGGGGGGGGGGGGGGGGGGGGGGGGGGGGGGTGGGGGGGGGGGGGGGGGGGGGGGGGGGGGGGGGGGGGGGGGGGGGGGGGGGGGGGGGGGGGGGGGGGGGGGGGGGGGGGGGGGGGGGGGGGGGGGGGGGGGGGGGTGGGGGGGGGGGGGGGGGGGGGGGGGGGGGGGGGGGGGGGGGGGGGGGGGGGGGGGGGGGGGGGGGGGGGGGGGGGGGGGGGGGGGGGGGGGGGGGGGGGGGGGGGGGGGGGGGGGGGGGGGGGGGGGGGGGGGGGGGGGGGGGGGGGGGGGGGGGGGGGGGGGGTGGGGGGGGGGGGGGGGGGGGGGGGGGGGGGGGGGGGGGGGGGGGGGGGGGGGGGGGGGGGGGGGGGGGGGGGGGGGGGGGGGGGGGGGGGGGGGGGGGGGGGGGGGGGGGGGGGGGGGGGGGGGGGGGGGGGGGGGGGGGGGGGGGTGGGGGGGGGGGGGGGGGGGGGGGGGGGGGGGGGGGGGGGGGGGGGGGGGGGTGGGGGGGGGGGGGGGGGGGGGGGGGGGGGGGGGGGGGGGGGGGGGGGGGGGGGGGGGGGGTGGGGGGGGGGGGGGGGGGGGGGGGGGGGGGGGGGGGGGGGGGGGGGGGGGGGTGGGGGGGGGGGGGGGGGGGGGGGGGGGGGGGGGGGGGGGGGGGGGGGGGGGGGGGGGGGGGGGGGGGGGGGGGGGGGGGGGGGGGGGGGGGGGGGGGGGTGGGGGGGGGGGGGGGGGGGGGGGGGGGGGGGGGGGGGGGGGGGGGGGGGGGGGGGGGGGGGGGGGGGGGGGGGGGGGGGGGGGGGGGGGGGGGGGGGGGGGGGGGGGGGGGGGGGGGGGGGGTGGGGGGGGGGGGGGGGGGGGGGGGGGGGGGGGGGGGGGGGGGGGGGGGGGGGGGGGGGGGGGGGGGGGGGGGGGGGGGGGGGGGGGGGGGGGGGGGGGGGGGGGGGGGGGGGGGGGGGGGGGGGGGGGGGGGGGGGGGGGGGGGGGGGGGGGGGGGGGGGGGGGGGGGGGGGGGGGGGGGGGGGGGGGGGGGGGGGGGGGGGGGGGCGGGGGGGGGGGGGGGGGGGGGGGGGGGGGGGGGGGGGGGGGGGGGGGGGGGGGGGGGGGGGGGGGGGGGGGGGGGGGGGGGGGGGGGGGGGGGGGGGGTGGGGGGGGGGGGGGGGGGGGGGGGGGGGGGGGGGGGGGGGGGGGGGGGGGGGGGGGGGGGGGGGGGGGGGGGGGGGGGGGGGGGGGGGGGGGGTGGGGGGGGGGGGGGGGGGGGGGGGGGGGGGGGGGGGGGGGGGGGGGGGGGGGGGGGGGGGGGGGGGGGGGGGGGGGGGGGGGGGGGGGGGGGGGGGTGGGGGGGGGGGGGGGGGGGGGGGGGGGGGGGGGGGGGGGGGGGGGGGGGGGGGGGGGGGGGGGGGGGGGGGGGGGGGGGGGGGGGGGGGGGGGGGGGGGGGGGGGGGGGGGGGGGGGGTGGGGGGGGGGGGGGGGGGGGGGGGGGGGGGGGGGGGGGGGGGGGGGGGGGGGGGGGGGGGGGGGGGGGGGGGGGGGGGGGGGGGGGGGGTGGGGGGGGGGGGGGGGGGGGGGGGGGGGGGGGGGGGGGGGGGGGGGGGGGGGGGGGGGGGGGGGGGGGGGGGGGGGGGGGGGGGGGGGGGGGGGGGGTGGGGGGGGGGGGGGGGGGGGGGGGGGGGGGGGGGGGGGGGGGGGGGGGGGGGGGGGGGGGGGGGGGGGGGGGGGGGGGGGGGGGGGGGGGGGGGGGGGGTGGGGGGGGGGGGGGGGGGGGGGGGGGGGGGGGGGGGGGGGGGGGGGGGGGGGGGGGGGGGGGGGGGGGGGGGGGGGGGGGGGGGGGGGGGGGGGGGGGGGGGGGGGGTGGGGGGGGGGGGGGGGGGGGGGGGGGGGGGGGGGGGGGGGGGGGGGGGGGGGGGGGGGGGGGGGGGGGGGGGGGGGGGGGGGGGGGGTGGGGGGGGGGGGGGGGGGGGGGGGGGGGGGGGGGGGGGGGGGGGGGGGGGGGGGGGGGGGGGGGGGGGGGGGGGGGGGGGGGGGGGGGGGGGGGGGGGGGGGGGGGGGGGGGGGGGGGGGGGGGGGGGGGGGGGGGGGGGGGGGGGGGGGGGGGGGGTGGGGGGGGGGGGGGGGGGGGGGGGGGGGGGGGGGGGGGGGGGGTGGGGGGGGGGGGGGGGGGGGGGGGGGGGGGGGGGGGGGGGGGTGGGGGGGGGGGGGGGGGGGGGGGGGGGGGGGGGGGGGGGGGGGGGGGGGGTGGGGGGGGGGGGGGGGGGGGGGGGGGGTGGGGGGGGGGGGGGGGGGGGGGGGGGGGGGGGGGGGGGGTGGGGGGGGGGGGGGGGGTGGGGGGGGGGGGGGGGGGGGGGGGGGTGGGGGGGGGGGGGGGGGGGGGGGGGGGGG